>NW_018734787.1:0-60034 GCF_002204515.2 Aedes aegypti
TGGAAGATCATCCCGAATTCAAGTGCAGCACGTCAAAAAGTTAGCAATTCCGCAGCGGTTGGCAAAAGCGGTTCTGGCTTGGCCCACTCTGAAAATGCAACATATACAGTAGTTGGTGCAAATGGAACGAAGACACAAGTGAAAAAAAGGAATGAACCTGAATTTTGCATCGAGATCACGCGCTCCTCCAAGACAGCATAACATGCTTGATTTCAGACAGACAACTGGAACGCGTTCATTCCGTAGCAATCGACGTGGTCATCTTGGAATATCTCCTCCCGGAATGCAGTTGGCGGATCCGGACTTCTTCAAGCCAAGTGAAGTCGATTTTGTGCTGGCCTCGAAAATACGTCTGGATTTGCTTCCGGTCCAAAAAGGTGGTAACTAGCGAACGGTCTGGCATCTCTTGCGAGAAACCGACCTGGGTTGGATCATCACAGGTACATACGACCCGTACCCAACAGGTGAGTGGCAACTATTCTTCTCTCTAATGTTGTTCGTGCAAGACCCACTGGTCGAGCTATTGAAAGGTTTTGGTCCGTTGAAGGAGGTGGGGCTGAAAGCTCACCTCTTAACCACTGAAGAAGAAGAAGTTAAGCAGAATTTCGTGGAAACCTATCGCCGGGACGAATCTGTCGATTTGTGGTTCAGATGCCCTTTTCGAGAACAGTCACGGAGCTTGAGGACAACCGAAGCCTTGCGTTGAAGCGATTCTTTCAACCTTTGAAAGGAAACTGTCGCGCAAATCCAGATCTGCGTAGCCAATACCTCGACTTCATGAGAGAGTACGAATTGCTTGGTCACTGCAAGGAGAATCAAGGAAGAAGAAGAACGTCCGTGCGAGGGCAGCCACGGTACTACTTACACGGCACCATGCGGGGTGGTTCAAACTGACACCAGTTCTGTTCAACAAAGTGAGAGTGGGTGTTTGATGCCAAGTGGCCAAGCGGTCGAAATAACTTCCCTCAACGATGTGATGCAAACCGGCCCAACAGTGCAAAAACGATCATATTGCACCGTAAATCTGCATTTCCGGCAAGCGAACGTGGTTGCATCTCCGCGGGATGTCAACGAAAAATGCTACCGGCCAGATAAAATTTGATCCCGGATCAATACCCGTCTTGCGGATTTTTGGCAAGAGACAGATTCGTCTAAACGCACTGAGAGTGCTGGAGCTGGTCACTGATAACGATATGAAGCAAGACGCTGCGCGCCCACCATTTCTCGCAACCAGGATGCTTGGCTGCCATTTGGCATAACTGAGGATAGCGACATCGTTTCCCGTAGTCAATCTCAAGATGGTTTTGTTGTGTTCCTTGAGCTTATTTGGAGCGACCGTTTATGTTTGAGCTTGGACTTTCGTATGTCTATGTTCCTGATATGTTGCCGTATGACTGAACTTCTGGAGCGGGAGTTCCAGAAAGAGGAAGCAGCGCAAGCGGTTTGTTCACAGAAGTTTGAAGGAGTTGCCTGTCTGCCTGGAGGGTTCCCAATTCGCTTAACGTGGAGCTTGTCAAATTTCACTCGGTAGTGGCTTTGTAAAAGTGTTTCCATACGGTAGTGCTTAAAAGTGTTTGTCCGGTAAAATGAAGGTCGATGTGATCTCGGACGGCTCTCCATACCTGCAACGGTGCCTGCGTGTAATCTGCGATGTGTTTTGCCTGACGGAACCGACACGTGCTGCGTCCTCATGTGTGCCAAATCAAGGGTGGCACCTTTGAAGCCAACCACTATTCCAAGAATGGAAACTGCTAGCTGCTTTGGTGTTGGCTTCAACTTGTGAATAAAGGTGATTAAAAGCGTTGAAGATTGGACTACTCCGAAGTGTTGTTGTGGTGTGATAGTCAGATAGTGTTGGCCTGGTTGAACAAACCGCTCGGTTTCCTTGAAGTGTACGTCGCCGCAATCGGGTGGGCAAAAATCGACAAGAATTACCAGCAATTTTGGTGTGGAAAGTAACGTGAATTTCTCCGACAAAAATCCTGCCGACGTCGTATCTCGCGGTCCAGTTGAATACTCTCTGGTGGGACGGACCGGAATTCCTAACACCAGAGAACAGTATTCGTGATCCTGAACCATCCGCCCCATCCCTCGAATCGGAAATTTCCAGAAAATTGAAAGTGGCAACAGAGGATCTCCACCGCACAGCTCACAGACGACCTCGCTAGATGTGGTGGCTGCTGCAAAAATCTTAGACGCTTTCACTGATGATGCTGCCTGCGAGGCCGTTTGCTTGGAAGACGGCAATGCCGGTGCAGTAGATTCACACCGCTCCAAGATGAGACACCGCTTTCTGAGGAACTCCATGGTATCGTCGTAGTTTGGAAGGTCTCCGTGCTCGATTGTGGCCTCCCATAGCTCCCTTGTTTCTTGATCGACCGCTGCTGACAAGATGTGGATAACGATAAGCTCAGAGACTCCTTCGAGGGGCTGACCGTGAAACTTCAAATTCTCCACATGCCTTGAGCACTCATCAATTAGGCTGCGTAGCTCCTTGGATGACTTCTTAGCCACCTTTTTCAGCTGCATGATACCTTGGACATGAACATCGATAATCAACCGCTTGTCTCATATCGCTGTTCCAAAATCTGCCAGGCCTGTTGGTAATTATTGTCCTGGATGGTTTTAGCATCGATGATTCTTGCGGCGCTTCCCACCAGCGACTTGTCCAGATGAAAAAGTTTCACTGCGTCCGAGTCTGGAGAATTCCGCATCAAATCCTGGAACATCGACCTAAACTTGGGCCAGTTTTCGTACTGCCCATCGAATGTCGGCAAAGGAGCACGAAGAGCTTGCTGGTGGATTACGATCTGCGGTTGATCATTGGGTTGCCCTGGAGCTGCAACCATGGCACGTTCACGATTGGCATTTAGTGCGTGAGCTTCCATCAGCGTTTCGATGGCAACCTGCACCTCGTTGTACAGCTCCTCGAACTCAACCAGCTTTGCTTACTGCGCCTCCTTCTGATTATCGTGCACTGATTGCATAACTGCATCGTGCACTTCGTTGAATTCACCGTAATATTCTTCCACATTTCTGGAGTAAACACGTAGCTGCGCTATGGACATGGAAAGCGGGTCCACCAAGGCAGCATCAACCGCAGCGTGGATTCTCGACATCTTGCCTTTCGCTGCACCACGCTTGGAAATCAGTGCCTTTAGCTCCGCCATTTCTCCTCCCTTCGCACGTTTAGGTGTAGACAAAGAGGATTCCTGCTCAGACTTGATTATCGCGTCTTGCTCCGTGTCTGAGTGTCCACGTAAAAGGCGATACATGGAATAGACAGATCAGTAGGATTACTATCCGTCTAGATGGAGGAAGCAACGGGACTACTTCCGGGAATGGCTGAGTTCCAACTCTTTGGAACCAACCAAGATAAAATGGCGGCACGCACTCCTTGTCTACCCACACTTCACACTTATCGTTTTCTTTTTTCCGCTCACGAACTCGTCATACCACCGGTGCGTCGGCCATTATCTTTTCGCAAACGATTGCTCACTTTTGTCCATTCGGCATTATTTTCACACGCGCGTTCCGGATCAAATTCGGTTCCGTAGGACCAATGTCCAGGCTCAATCCGGCCTCACCTCCTGATCGTTCGTCGTTTAACGGTATCAACGTTGCCATGAAATTGGAAGGGTTGCCAATTATTCAAAAAAGTTCATCATAGCAACCGCTGGCAATAAAAACGGAAAAAATAAAAATTTTGACATCAGTTGAAGACTTAATTTAGGTGGAAGGACATCCACCGACAGACGCCTTAAACAGTCTTGAATATTTCATAATAGGTAGTTAAATCGATCGGGATGAAACATTTCAACACTGCGTTACATTTTCAAGAATCCTTGATGTTTTTTGTTGTCTTCTTAAACCACAACTTTTGTTTGAAATGTAAATCGACATGCAAATTAGTGTACTTTCTCACAAGTGTAATTTTCATAAATTTTCTCCATCGGTGTTCCGGGGAATTGCCATGAAATTTCTCCCCCTAAGCCATTGCGTGAGTTCACCTTAATCACCCTCCGCCACTGAGATAAATTTGCATTATTCTGAGCTCTGGAGCGTGGGTCGCCGAAAACGAACCCCAGCACCACCGACAAGGTGAATATAATTCCGCCAAAAATTAGGTTAATCTGCAAGAAGCTTATAATAAAGACGCGCAAACATCGTGGTTGCAAGCAACGGGGGTTTATTAAACAGATCTGGGACACATTTAGGGATGTCTCAAACTGCGAACGATGGACAGGATCAGGAACAAGTTGGGAAGGGGATCTGCGTTCAGATGAGGCAGATTTGTTTCGTTTAAAAATACCATCTAATTGATGAGAGTTCATATTGTTCCAATATGAATTAACATCAATTACAGTTAAACCTCCATGAGTCGATGTTCCATTACTCGATATCGACTCATGGAACCATACTAAACTCATAAAATCCTGGTTACTATGATGGTCCCCTCAAACGGCTATCCATAGCATTTCTGTTCCATTACTCGATATTTCCATGAGTCGATGGTCCCTTCAATGTCGACTCATGGAGGGTTGACTGTAGATTTAAATGACTGTATTTTTAAATGAAACAAAGCTGCCTCCACTGAAGTCAATTTCCAAACGCAGATCTCCATCTCCTTCCCAGCTTTTTCCAGACCCTATAACTACCATTCGGTTGGCATCCAATTTAACTTGACGGAATTGGCTAACCGTCATCCAAGTTGATGTGGTCTGACTGAAAAGGCATCTCGTCGAAAAGTCCACAGGAGCAGCAGCAATGGGTGACTTATCTTAACTGCAAACTTCACAATGTCGGTAAGAGATCGTCATACGGTGCGGGGCATGGACGTAGTCAGGTTGCCAAACGGCTTCGGAATCAGTCTTACCTGAAATGATAAACTATGAACGACATCTACTCTCTAAGTTAACTAATTTAATCTTATTCAAAATTAATCCAATAATCCGATTCAAATCAAATTCAAATTCAAAATTCAAAATTCAATTCAAAATTCAAATTCAAAATTCAAAATTCAAAATTCAAAATTCAAAATTCAAAATTCAAAATTCAAAATTCAAAATTCAAAATTCAAAATTCAAAATTCAAAATTCAAAATTCAAAATTCAAAATTCAAAATTCAAAATTCAAAATTCAAAATTCAAAATTCAAAATTCAAAATTCAAATTCAAAATTCAAATTCAAAATTCAAAATTCAAAATTCAAAATTCAAAATTCAAAATTCAAAATTCAAAATTCAAAATTCAAAATTCAAAATTCAAAATTCAAAATTCAAAATTCAAAATTCAAAATTCAAAATTCAAATTCAAAATTCAAAATTCAAAATTCAAAATTCAAAATTCAAAATTCAAAATTCAAAATTCAAAATTCAAAATTCAAAATTCAAAATTCAAAATTCAAAATTCAAAATTCAAAATTCAAAATTCAAAATTCAAAATTCAAAATTCAAAATTCAAAATTCAAAATTCAAAATTCAAAAATTCAAAATTCAAAATTCAAAATTCAAAATTCAAAATTCAAAATTCAAAATTCAAAATTCAAAATTCAAAATTCAAAATTCAAAATTCAAAATTCAAAATTCAAAATTCAAAATTCAAAATTCAAAATTCAAAATTCAAAATTCAAAATTCAAAATTCAAAATTCAAAATTCAAAATTCAAAATTCAAAATTCAAAATTCAAAATTCAAAATTCAAAATTCAAAATTCAAAATTCAAAATTCAAAATTCAAAATTCAAAATTCAAAATTCAAAATTCAAAATTCAAAATTCAAAATTCAAACTCGAAACTCGAAAATACTCGGCCACTCGAAAATACTCGGCCACTCGGCTTTAAATGGTCTAAAATGCCTAAAATGTCCTTAAGGCCCAAGTAAAAATGGAGCAAATGTCACAAGTGAAAAAGCAGTTTTCGGCGTTAAAATCAACAAATTGAAAAATATAAAAACACACAGCTGTTTTATTTGCATTAAACGCGTATAATTGGCTTAAATGGGCATGCATGGTTTAAAATGGTCTTATTGACCAGAAATAGTTTGAAATGGCTTAAAATGGCTCTAAATGGTTTTAACTGGGTTAACATGGCTAAAAATTGTTTAAAGTGTCTCAAAATTATCTAAAATAGCTTAAAGTAGCTTAAATTGTATAAAAAAATTCGAGAAAATGTCTAAAAATTGTTTAAATGAGCTTAAATGGAATAAAATGGGATTAAATGAATTAAAATGGTTCATAATGGCTAACAATGGCCAAGGGGAGAGGGCTATTCTCCTAACCTGCACATTTTCCTCCTGACTACTCCTATGGTTCGGGGCTAAAGCTTTTACTTCTCTACGACCAACGTCGCCGTTTTCTTCGCCATCAAACTCAAACGGACGACTGGGATGATGCGAAAGGGGTAGAAACTTACATCCGCCGTGATAGTCCCGAGGCCAGACAAAGTTGATAGACTCAAGTGACGACACTGTGAGCTGAAGCTGATGCCCCGGGATGGAAAGCACGCAACAGATTGCCGGAAGGGGGCGAAAGCACCGATGAATTGGACTGGCCTCCGCCTTGGCAGGGGAGGGTTTGGGGTGGTGGTAAGCCGGTGTAAAATCTCATCACGCTGTCTCATTATTCTACATTAGGGGCCTTTTTCCTTTTGGTTTGGACGGGGTGTGGTACACTGTTGTGCTGGATTCGCTGGCTTGCTCAAATGAAACTCCGATGAAGACTGCGGGAGTCGTGCTGGGTTGCGTAGTTTACAAGTGATTTAAACTTTTGCCTCGTTTCCGTTGGAGATTGGTTGGCTTAGACGGGTTGGAGTGGTCAAGAAGTAGGTTTCTCTGGGTTACTTTCGAAGCACCTGGTTATCCTAATGACATTTCTATTGCAGATTTTTTTTCCAAGGAGTATTCTATGCGAAGCTCAAATTCCATTAAAACAAAAATTGTACTCAATTAGTTGCACATTATTCAGATTATTTTTCTAATTTGCGAACTCAAACTCAAGCTCACATCGAAGGTCTTAGGTATTTTTTGTAAAGTGAGGTAACAAAAAGTTCCTGTAGAGAATCGGCACTGTGTGGTATTCACTTGCGTGTCTATCCACTAAACGCTAGTCCTCACTTTCGGCAAGAGCCTGGATTCCCCCGGATTCCACTAGATGCGACTTCTTCGGGGGTTTCTTTTTTAATTTCTCAAAAATAAGTAAATGTTTCTTCAACATTAGATTTGATCGCCAGCCGGATGATTCTCATAGAGTCATGTTATCTCTGATAGTTATCGCACATCATTTTTCCCAACCAATCTGCAAATAACCCTTAACCTTACCAAGAAAGAGTTTTAAAATCTTCCTAGAACCGATGGAGGCGTTTTGCTTTCATCAGCATTTTGCTACCGCCTTAGATCATATCCTCCCACGTTCTTCTATTTGTTATGTTTTATGACCCTCTGTCACAAACTGCTCTTCCGTACCTTGACGTTCAACGACGTTCAGTGGATACATGACCAGCGAAAGCGCACTCTTAGAAATAGGTACGATAAAACATAGACTTGGAAGTGATTTAAACTACAGGCTTTTATCAAATCTCGATTACTTTTTCAAATCGACGTAAGTAACTTTCATACGGTTTTGAGAAAATTAATTCAGAAGAATCACAACCTGTCTTCTAAAACTGTTTTAAAATGAATCACCTTTTTAACATTTTTTCGCAGTGTACACCACTTAAATTTTGCATGCAATCAGCTCGCGTTCAAAAACTACGTAATTTCTATTATTTCCCAAAAAAAATAATTACACAAAATGATAAGCCGTTTCATCAAGTTACTTTCGACGTTTTTCTACCAGTGTAAAATCGGCTCAAGTTGTGTTTTGTTTTGATTCGTGGTTAAGTCACTTTGTCTCTCCATACAGCGGGGCGGCGAAAGTAGTGGTTAGGTTGCGAAAGTTGAAAATCTTACTTTCGTCGTTTTGTAAATCCGGAAATTAAACGTTCTAAAAGTGAAAAGTTGAGTTGGTACAGGGTGGAACGTGTAGAATTCCGCCTGCTTAACACGTAGGATCGATAAAGTAAGTTTGTATACTCTCTTGACTTGAGTCTGTATGAATAATTTTTCGAGAAATGTCTTTGAAATTTTTCAATTTACTCAAGAATTACGTATCAACCTTCAACACGAACTAGTCACATCCAAAGTCTCAAAATGTAGTCATTTTTCAAAGTGTGAACTCCTACATAAAACTTTCCACTAACAGAAGTCGTCGCTGCAGTACATCGAATGGAGCAAAGCGCTATTTAGCCATAGATTCAGCTATTGGTTAGGGCGGTGCGGTGCTCTCTTGCTATCTGCAGCAACGTCTGCTGCTTTCACACACTCGAAGTGCATCCCGGGCCAATGAATGCAATTGCCGCTTCGACCATGCTGGTGACGTTCTTCGCGCGTTTTGCATAAGGGTATGCGATTTTTCTAATGATTCCGTGAAATGTCCAAATGTCCTTTTGGTTTCGTTTGAATTTCCATAACCTAGAGTGCACAGTGGTTTAAAACCCAAAAAACACGATCTTCAGCTTTTTCAGTATCAAAGAGTGAAAATATTGCCATACTAGATTCGGCAAAGTTATTGCATATGTTAAGCAGCAACTTTTGGCATTCACAAAGTTTTGATTAATATACTCATAAGTGATATAAAACTTTTACTTTCTCTGTTTGTCGTTAAAATCAATTGAAGTCTTCGACAAAGTTGTTGGAATTGTTAAATGAAGAAAAGTTGTGGAAGACACTTTAACTCTGTCTATTAAAATAAATGATTTATAGCGATTTTCATATTAAAACCACTTCAAAAGTACAAATACTGATGATAAAATGATAAGATGCACTTTACCGCCCAGAGGACATTATTTAAAAATTCCAAGATGTATGCGTCGAAAACAAAGTACATGCTGGTTGGCGGAACTGAGCGCGACAGGACCCGCCTAGGAAGCAGTGTTACGATAGACGGGGATACCTTCGAGGTGGTGGACGAGTTCGTCTACCTCGGATCCTTGTTGACGGCTGACAACAATGTTAGTCGGGAAATACGAAGGCGCATCATCAGCGGAAGTCGTGCCTACTATGGGCTCCAGAAGAAACTGCGGTCAAGAAAGATTCACCCCCGCACCAAATGCACGATGTACAAAACGCTCATAAGACCGGTAGTCCTCTATGGGCATGAGGCATGGACTATGCTCGAGGAGGACTTGCAAGCTCTTGGGGTTTTCGAACGCCGAGTGCTAAGGACGATCTTCGGCGGCGTGCAGGAGAACGGCGTGTGGCGGCGAAGGATGAACCACGAGCTCGCTCAACTCTACGGCGAACCCAGTATCGTGAAGGTAGCTAAAGCTGGAAGGATACGCTGGGCAGGGCATGTTGCAAGAATGCCGGACAACAACCCTGTAAAGATGGTGTTCGCCACGAATCCGGTCGGAACAAGAAGGCGTGGGGCGCAGCGAGCTAGGTGAATTGACCAGGTACACCAGGACCTGGAGAGCGTGGGTCACAGTCGAGGATGGAGAGAAGCGGCCATGAACCGAGGGAATTGGCGAAATGTTGTTGGCGAGGCTTTATCAAGATAATTGATGTAAAGCCAAATAAGTAAGTTAGTAAGTAAGATGTATGAACGCCCTGCAGTTATCTGGCCTTATCCTTCGTAGATCAGGTTAATTTTGACGCCATGTAGGACATCAGTTCAAAATTATAAGTCGTATCAACGTCCTGGAGTAATTTGACCTTATTCTAAGAAATTCAGCTGCATCCTAACCCCCCGAAGACATTAATTGAATATCCAAGTTGTATCAACGCCCTGTAGTAATTTGACCTTCTTCTGGCGTAACGTCCCAATTGGGACAAAGCCTGCTTCCCAGATAAGTGTTCTTATAAGCACTTCCACAGTTATTAACTGAGAGCTTTCTTTGCCGATTGACCATTTTTGCATCGTGTGGCAGGTACGAAGATACTCAATGCCCTGGGAATCGAGAAAATTTCCTGTACGAAAAGATCCTCGACTAGTGGGATTCGAACCCACGACCCTCAGCATGGTCATGCTGAATAGCTGCGCGTTTACCGCTACGGCTATCTGGGCCCCTTATCCTAAGTAGATCAGGTGCATCTTGACGCCATGAGGGCAACTATTGAAAATTCTAAGCTGTATAAACGCCCTGTAATTATTTGATCTTATATTTCAAAGATCAGGTGCATCTTGACGCCCTGTTCGACATCAGATCGAAATCATAAGCTACATGAATACCCTAGAGTTTTCTAACCTTATCCCACGTAGACCAGGTGTAAATAACCGTCTGTATGACATCAATGGAAGTTTCCTAGTTGTATCCATGCCCTGGAGTAATTTGATCTTTTCTCACGTAGATCAGATGCATCTCAACGTCCTAAAGACAACGAGAGCAAATTTCAAGCTGTATCAACGCCTTGCAGCAATTTGTCCTAAATGGATTAGGTACATCTTAATGTCCTGTTAGCCATCAATTTGAATTTCCAAGCTGCATTAACGCTCTGGAGTTATTTAATATTATACTTCATAGATCAGATGCTTCTTGACGCCCTGTAGGACGTCAAATGGAAATCATGTGATATCTCAACGCCCCACAGTGCGTTGCTCCATAGACAAAAATCAAATTTCAAGTTATTTCATTCGGCGATAATAAGTATCCACAAGTGTTTATAGATAACATCGGCTATTGAAACGTGAATTTATAAGATTTATAAAGCACTAAAACGACTACAACAAGCGTCGAAAGTGACAGTTGTTAGAGTAGCTGAAAAACTTAATTTTGTCGCAGAAAATTTTGATTTTTCAAGGTGCTTAAATTTCTTGACCTTCCAGTTTTGATTTTTGTCCCGCATCTCCATACATTCAACGCACTGTGCGCCCTTAAGTAGTTTATATTTAATCGACGTAGACCAGATGCATCTTAACGCCCTGTAAGACATCAGCTTTAGAATAATTTGACCAGATAGCACGTAGATCAGATGCACTTCAACACCCTGAGGAGGTTACATGAAAATTCCCACTTGAATCAACGCCCTTGAGTCATTTGGTTTTTCCTTTGTAGATGACTTGACGCACTGTAGAACATCAGTTGAACATTATAAGTTGTATCAACGTCCTGGAGTAATTTGACCTTATCCCAGGAGGACCAAGTGTACTTAAGGTGAAGATGAATCGAAGCCAAAGTTCAAATTTTCATGAGCACGGATTTGGAGAGCCGAACATCTGTTCAAGCTGATAACTTAATCGATTGGTCACTAGCTGGTGGAGACCAATCGATTAGGTTTTCTGATCGAACGGATGTTTGGTTCTCCAGATCCGTGCTATTGAAAATTTGAGGTTTGGCTTCGACTTATCTTCACCTTAAGTGATGTTAAAATAAAAACAACCGATTTTCTGATCGTCCAGCCATGGCGGAGACTCAATAGCAACTGTTTATTCATATATATCTACATTGTGGTATAGGTAATATAAGTAGGGTAATTACACATTGTTCGTGCATATGCAACACGAGCGTGCACGGAGAAACAAATGGATCGTGAAAATGCATCTCAAAATCATCCGTGAAGCCATCTATACGTCGCAGCAGATAATCCGCGTCAATAGGCCGACTAACTCCGACAACGTCTTCATGTGGCAGCATTGGCCCTTCGGAAATGCAAACATGGCGAAAATGGAGCTTCCGATAACTCCCCTATAAAAGCTCGTCTTGTCAGTGGCGTGGGTTGAGTATTGTTTTGATAGAAACGTCAGATTGATAAAAATCAAATAGAGTAAATTGAAAACTAGATAGTGTAGAAGTAAGAATGCTGCAATAAAGTGAACTAGAATTAGTAATAAGTGAAAGTTTAACTAGTGGTTAGTGAAGAAGAATTGTCAAAAGTGAAGTTAATAAAAGGAATTGAACTTACCTGCATTCGTCCGTGAACCGCTGACCGTCACCTGAAAGAAAAAGGTACTTACCTGAGTTGCACTCCGCCTCCGTCCGCTGCCGCTGTTGCTGTTGACGAAATATTGTCGAGCCGGAGTATTGTTTTGATAGAAACGTCAGATTGATAAAAATCAAATAGAGTAAATTGAAAACTAGATAGTGTAGAAGTAAGAATGCTGCAATAAAGTGAACTAGAATTAGTAATAAGTGAAAGTTTAACTAGTGGTTAGTGAAGAAGAATTGTCAAAAGTGAAGTTAATAAAAGGAATTGAACTTACCTGCATTCGTCCGTGAACCGCTGACCGTCACCTGAAAGAAAAAGGTACTTACCTGAGTTGCACTCCGCCTCCGTCCGCTGCCGCTGTTGCTGTTGACGAAATATTGGTCCTTCGAACCGGATACCGTCGAACTCCGGTATTCCGCCAGCCGACTCGGGTCAGAACCATCCACTTCGAGGTTATCTGCGCCACGCCGGTGCTCTGGAAGCTTCTTCAACTGGAATTGTACAAGGCATATAACTGCCTGTAAGCAGGTAATTGGCTGTCCAACCATCTCTATCAAAACCTTTTTGAGCTACGCGATCTGCCGTTTACAGATCCTGCTCACCTTTAATCCGTTCACCGTCATCCGTTCCATCCCCACGATGTCAACCGAACGACGGATCAAGTCATTAAAGACGAGGCAGAAGAGCCTCTTGACGTCATTCGGTCTAATCAAGGCATTCGTGGATAGCTATGAGGAAGAAACCGGTGCTCGAGAAGTAGCCGTTCGTCTTGAGCACCTTATCAGCATTTGGAACGATTTTAATGCTACCCAAGCCGAGCTCGAGACGCTTGATGAATCGGCGATCGAGGCCCACCTCAAGGAGCGAATCGAATTTGAGACAGATTATTTCCGTGTGAAGGGTTTTCTTCTCGCCAACAATAAAAACGAACCTACGTCTCCCCGCCCTTCGTCGTCTTCTTCATTAACCACGCCAAGCCCTGCTTCGTCGCACATCAGGTTGCCCGACATCAAAATTCCGATTTTTGCTGGGCAACTCGACCAATGGCTTAACTTCCACGATCTCTTTGTTTCACTGGTCCACTCCTCACACGAGTTAACAAGCATTCAGAAATTTTACTACCTCCGGTCATCGCTGTCCGGAGAAGCATTGAAACTCGTTCAAACCATCGCCATCAGTGCGAATAATTATCAAGTCGCATGGAACTTACTGCTGGACCATTATCAAAACCCAGCGCGATTGAAACATACTTACGTCGATTCCCTTTTCGAGTTCCCCCCAATCAAAAGGGAGTCCGCAGGTGAGCTCCATTCGTTGGTTGAAAAATTTGAAGCCAATGTCAAAGTCCTTCATCAACTTGGCGAGAGAACGGAATACTGGGATGTTTTGCTGATTCGCATGTTAAGCACGCGTTTGGATCCCACAACCCGGAGGGACTGGGAAGAACACTCTTCAACCCTCAATGCAGTTTCCTTTCAAGCACTTACGACATTCCTCCAACGTCGAGTTACTGTCTTGCAGACAATAGGGAAGACTAGCGAGGTTCCTCTGCAATCGACTAACCCCAAAAAACCAACCCAACGCTTTGTCGCTAGCCACGGAGCTTGTGCTACGTCTCAACGAAAATGTATAACCTGCTCAGACCATCACCCGCTGTATCAGTGCATGGTATTTTCGAAAATGTCCGTCGAGGAGAAGGAACGTGAAGTTCGTCGAAACCAGTTGTGCAGAAACTGTCTTCGGAAGGGACATATGGCAAAGGAATGTCCGTCGTCGAGCACCTGCAGAAAGTGCAAGGCCCATCATCACACCCAGCTCTGTCAAGGTCCCTCAGCATCTAGTAGCCAGAAATCCCAAGAATCAATCTCCTCCAAAGAAACCGCCAGCCATCCATCTACCGACCAGCCATCCGCTTCAGTGTCAGCATCCTTCAATAACCCGGTCAGCTTTGCATCAACTGGACATGGGCGGAAATGTGTACTACTTGCCACCGCAGTAGTCATTGTAGTCGACGATAGTGGGAAGAAACACACTGCTAGGGCGTTGTTGGACTCCGGAAGTGAATGTTGCTTCGCCACCGAATCGTTCGCCCAGCTGGTTAAGGCTCAACGAAAACGCATTCATCTCCCTATTGCTGGAATCGGACAGTCGTCGACCGAATCTCGCTACAAATTCCAATCAACGATTTGCTCTCGGGTTTCTGACTATTCCGCCACAGTTGAACTGTTTGTACTGCCAAAAGTTGCCATTGATTTGCCTTCAGCTGCTGTGGATGCATCATCGTGGAAGGTACCACCTGGAATTCAATTAGCGGACCCAGCCTTTTATCAAACGAGTCCTGTCGATCTCATCCTGGGAGCTGAAATATTCTTCGAACTGTTCAAGGTGTCCGGAAGACTCCAACTAGGACCTGGTCTTCCCTCACTGGTAAACTCTGTCTTCGGTTGGGTCGTTTCTGGGAAAGGTTCTCGATGTCCAGCCACCACTCCAATTGTTTCTCATGTAGCCACTATCAACGATCTCCATTCGCTAATGGAAAAATTTTGGGCTTTAGAAGAAGACCAAGCTACTCCACACTATTCTGAAGAAGAAGCTGCATGTGAAAAGCATTTTTGCCAAACAGTCACTAGGAATTCCGAAGGTCGCTACATTGTATGCCTACCAGTTAAGGAAGACGTACTGGCCAAACTCGGCGACAACCGTCGCATCGCTATTCGTCGTTTCCGGCACATGCAAAATCAACTCGCTCGCAATGAAATGCTTTGCCGTCAGTATTGTGACTTTATGGACGAATATTTGGCACTTGGTCATATGGAGCTCGTGCCGAATTATGAACAGTTATCGGACCCGTGTTACTATCTGCCACACCATGCTGTCATACGAGAAGACAGCACCACCACTAAAGTGCGTGTGGTCTTCGACGCCTCCGCGCGCACACCGAATGGCCCATCTTTGAACGACGCACTAATGGTCGGACCCATAGTGCAAGAAGACCTGCGATCTATAATCATGCGTTCTCGAATCCGTCCCATCTTGCTCAACGCCGATATTAAGCAGATGTATCGGCAAATTTTGACTGATCAGCGAAGCAACAGCCTTCAGCACATTGTTTGGAGTCCCTCACCAGATGCGCCACTTCAAACATATGAGCTCAAAACCGTCACCTACGGTACCGCATGCGCTCCATTTCTGGCAACACGAGTGCTACAACAGCTGGCTGACGATGAACGGACTAATTTCCCAGAAGGTGCGACCGTTCTTCGAAAAGACTTTTATGTCGATGACTTGTTCTCTGGAGCAAACACCATCGAAGAAGCTATTGCTTTGCGGAAGCAGCTAGAAGGCATACTCAAAAATGGGGGATTTGAATTAAGAAAATGGGCTTCCAACGAATCGAAGGTCGTAGAAGACGTCTCACCTGAGTACAAGGCAATGCACTCCTCAGTAGATCTCGACAAGGACCTTTGTATCAAAACCTTAGGACTGCATTGGGAACCAACCTCTGATGTGCTTCGCTATAAAATCCAGCTTCCTCCGAAATCAACAACAGAATCTCTTACAAAAAGAATCGCTTTATCCCATATTGCACGTTTATTCGACCCATTAGGCCTAGTAGGTCCGATCATAACAACGGCCAAGATCTTCATGCAGGCAGTTTGGACACTCGTCAACGACGAAGGTAAGCCTTGGAGTTGGGATGATGAACTCCCATTGGAGTTCAAAGCTCGTTGGGAATCTTACCAAGCACAACTTCCCAGACTAAACGATCTTCGAGTACAGCGTTGCGTTACGCTACCTGATCCAACAACATTCCAAATTCACGTTTTCACTGATGCTTCTGAACAAGCATACGGAGCGTGTGCTTATATCCGCACGACAAATCCCAATGGAGAAATTAAAGTGGCACTCCTGACGGCTAAGTCGAAAGTAGCTCCTCTAAAAAGACAAAGCATTCCTAGACTGGAACTTTGTGGTGCTTTGATTGGAGCTCAACTATACGAAAAGGTTTTGGCATCTCTTCAACTGACTGTAAACACCTTTTTCTGGGTGGACTCCACGGTGGTTCTGTGCTGGCTGAAAGCTTCTCCTTCAACATGGGCAACCTTTGTAGCCAATCGGGTCTCTAAGATTCAACAGGCCACTCAAAACTGCGTTTGGAATCATGTAAGCGGAAACCAGAATCCGGCCGATCTTATTTCGCGAGGGATATCAGCCGATGACCTCATCAATAACCATTTATGGTGGCGTGGACCCGAATGGCTACAGCGCGCACCAAACGAGTGGCCAGTGATGAAATCAAACTCCAGTAACCCCGATGAAGCACTGCGAGAATATAAGAAGACGACTGTCGCCTCTGCTCCGGCTACCGAAGAACCCTCGTTCATCGACCAACATGCTGAGAAATTTTCCAACTATACTCGTATGCTACGGGTCACGGCGTATTGTCTACGATTTCTTCAAAACTGTCAGCGTAGAAGCAATCAACGATTTGCGGATACTCACCTGGCCACGGAGGAAATTCAAAAGGCGGAGACCACACTCATCAAGCTAATTCAACAGCAACATTATGGTTGCGAACGAAATAATCTGCTGAAACAACAATATATACCAACGAAATCCCGTTTGCGATGGTTTCATCCTTTTCTGGACGACGAGCAAATTATGCGAATCGGTGGACGAATCAACCAATCGCAACTTCCATTCGACAGCAAGCATCCAATAATTCTTCCCTCTTCGCATCCCTTTTCTGCTCTTCTGGTCCGATCTTTTCACCTGCGCCACCTACATGCAGCCCCACTGCTTCTAATCACCTTACTACGCCTCCGGTATTGGATCATAGGGGCCAGGGATCTCGTGAAAAGGATCGTACACAGCTGCGTTGTTTGTTGTCGTAATCGGCCAAAAATGATAGAACAGTTCATGGCGGAGTTACCTGCTGCTCGTGTCACTGCATCCCGACCGTTTTCGGTCACCGGCATCGACTACTGGGGACCCATACAAGTTCAAGCACCCCATCGACGTGCAGCGCCAAGAAAGGCTTATGTGGCAATTTTCGTATGCTTTTGTACGAAAGCTGTCCACCTTGAACTAGTTTCGGATTTGAGTACAGCAAAATTTATTCAAGCACTGCGGCGTTTTGTTTCACGACGAGGCCTCTGCTCCGATATTCACAGCGACAACGGGAGAAATTTTGTAGGGGCGGACAATGAGCTTCGTCGATTGCTTCGTAGCGAAGACCACAAGAACGCCGTTGCAAAGGAATGCTCCGAAAAGGGAATCAAATGGCACTTCAACCCACCCAGAGCATCTCACTTTGGTGGGCTATGGGAGGCAGCTATTGCCTCTGCACAGAAGCATTTCCACCGAGTACTGGGAACTCGCATCCTCTCATACGACGACACCGAAACACTACTCGTGCAAATAGAAAGCTGTCTCAATTCCAGGCCATTGATTCCCCTCTCCGACGATCCAACCGATTTTGAGGCGCTCACTCCCGGCCACTTTTTGACTGGCAGCGCTTTAAAGGCAGTGCCGGATTACGATTACTCATCCACTCCGTTTAATCGTCTTCGGCAATGGCAACAAACCCAAAAAATATTCCACGATGTGTGGAAAAGATGGCACACCGAATACCTTGCAACACTCCAGCCACGAACTAAATGGTTAAAGCCTTCTACGGACATGGACGTTGGACGACTTGTAGTACTGAAGGACGAAAACTCTCCTCCCTTGCGATGGCAAATGGCACGAATTACTGAACTCCATCCTGGGGCCGACGGAATCATTCGTGTTGTCACTTTACAAACACCGAACGGGAAGCTTCAACGTCCAGTTGCAAAATTATGCCTACTGCCGGTTCCAACGTCGTCATCAACCAAAACACCATCGTCTTCAAACCGTTCTCCTCCGGAATCACCTCTATCGACCAGACAGCTAGGAGAAAACCATAAACACACCTCGGATCTATCGACGACATCCTTAAGCGATTAATACAAGGCCTCTTTTCGAAGAGGACAAGGTGAGAACCTGTCCAATTAATTAAGAATTTGCGAAACCGGCTACCGGGTCTTTGTTTTGTTTCCACCAACAGCATTATCAGCGTAATAGTTCAACGTTGACATCGAGCCAACTAGCATCACTTGGATTCACCAATACCACCGCAGTTGACAGTTAAATGACAGCGTATGTCATCGGACTACCCGTCGCTGAAAACCGAACGAGTCTGATCAGAAATGGGATTTCTGAAGGGGCCAGGATGTTCGTGCATATGCAACACGAGCGTGCACGGAGAAACAAATGGATCGTGAAAATGCATCTCAAAATCATCCGTGAAGCCATCTATACGTCGCAGCAGATAATCCGCGTCAATAGGCCGACTAACTCCGACAACGTCTTCATGTGGCAGCATTGGCCCTTCGGAAATGCAAACATGGCGAAAATGGAGCTTCCGATAACTCCCCTATAAAAGCTCGTCTTGTCAGTGGCGTGGGTTGAGTATTGTTTTGATAGAAACGTCAGATTGATAAAAATCAAATAGAGTAAATTGAAAACTAGATAGTGTAGAAGTAAGAATGCTGCAATAAAGTGAACTAGAATTAGTAATAAGTGAAAGTTTAACTAGTGGTTAGTGAAGAAGAATTGTCAAAAGTGAAGTTAATAAAAGGAATTGAACTTACCTGCATTCGTCCGTGAACCGCTGACCGTCACCTGAAAGAAAAAGGTACTTACCTGAGTTGCACTCCGCCTCCGTCCGCTGCCGCTGTTGCTGTTGACGAAATACACATATTGACGTGATGTTCAAACAGTCCCTGAGTAACTAAATATTACTTCACATAGATCTTCTCGAGAGCATGCTAACGCCCTAATATATTCCGGAAATTGTATTGTTTCACCTAATTCAGCACAGTTCTACGTAAGGTAAGAAGTTATTATTTCAGTGATGAGCTGATATAACTGAATATATGATTGTTTGTTGGACAACTAAATACACCTGATACCTTGCATTTATTATAATCATTTAATAAATTTATGGTTCAATTATCTTGATAGATATTTAGAAAACAAAAAAAAACGTAGTCATTTAGACTACGGTTGAAAAATGTGGGTACAAGAACCAAAAAACGTGGCTTATGGACAGAATTGCTTTGTAGGACATCAAGGACAATTTTTGGGTCAATCCAGATAAGTCCGCGTCGTCATTGTCGCCGATTGTATACAATTGAAGGGAACCAAATTCGTACAAGAACGCAGTAGACAATAAACTCCTGCTTCTATATCTCGTTTGATTTTTTAACATATTGTGGCATGTAATTCAATATAGTGTTAATGAAAATTATATAGTATTAATTGGCAGAAAGTGTCAGGAAATCTGGAGCCTACTTTTTGGAACTTGCAATCAGAAGACACAGTGTGTTTTTTTTTGACAAATTGAGACATTACTTACTTGATACTTGATGGGCTACAATCCGCTACGTTGAATCTATGCCGAATGGATAATTCTTCTCCACTGGGCTCGGTCCTGAGCCAATCGCTTCCAGTCGCCCTGAACGTTAAGTGCCCTTAAGTCCTCTTCAACTGCAAAAAGCCAACGTGTACGCGGCCTACCACGAAGCCGACGGCCTCGTCCGGGTTCTCTACTGAATATTATTTTTGCTTGTCGTTCTTCCGGCATTCGTACCACGTGACCAGCCCAACGCAGCCTGCCGTGTTTTATGAGCTTGATAATATCCACTTCTTTATATACTTGGTACAACTCATGATTCATGCGGCGCCGCCAGATGCCATTTTCTTGTTTACCGCCGAGTATTGTTCGCAGCACTTTACGCTCAAAAACTCCAAACGCTTTCCGGTCGACCTCTTTTAACGTCCAGGATTCATGGCCGTATAGGGCAACCGGAAGGATAAGAGTCTTATATAGCGCGAATTTTGTTTTCGTCTGCAGGCTACGGGACTTAAGCTGGTTACGGAGCCCGTAAAAAGCCCTATTCACAGCTGCAAGACGCCTTTTCACCTCGCGGGTAACATCATTATCGCAAGTCACTAAAGTACCAAGATACACAAATTCTTCCACTACTTCAAATTTTTCACCACCTAGCACCACTTCACTACCAACGTCACGATTGGAACCACGCTGAGTACCAGCGATCATGTACTTAGTTTTGCTGGTGTTGACGGTAAGTCCAATCCTCGCTGTCTCCTTTTGAAAAGGCACGAATGCCTCTTCTACGGCTCGACGATCAATTCCGATTATATCGATATCGTCCGCAAAACCCAGGAGCATATGCGACCGGGTGACGATGGTACCGCTTCTTTGCACGCCCGCTCTCCTTATAGCTCCTTCGAGAGCAATGTTGAACAAAAGATTCGAAAGCGCATCTCCTTGCTTCAATCCATCTAAGGTTACGAAGGAGGTTGAAGTCTCATCCGCAACCCGCACACTTGATTTCGATCCATCCAACGTTGCACGAATCAGTCTAATCAGTTTCGCCGGAAAACCGTGTTCTACCATTATCTGCCATAACTCATTTCTCTTTACTGAATCGTACGCCGCCTTGAAATCAATGAACAGATGATGTGTCTGCAAGTTGTATTCCCGGAACTTATCAAGGATTTGTCGCAAGGTAAACATTTGATCCATCGTTGATCGGCCCTCACGAAAACCAGCTTGGTATTCGCCGACGAAGGACTCCTCCAGCGGTCTCAATCTGTTGAACAGAACACGTGACATTATTTTGTACGCCGAATTGAGGAGCGTTATTCCTCGGTAATTGGCGCACTCCAATCTGTGGCCCTTCTTATACAGAGGGCAGATGAGGCCCTCCAGCCAGCTAGCAGGCAATTCTTCTTCCTCCCATATCCTTAACAGAGTACGGTGCAGCATTTCGTACAGCTGCTCACTACCGTGCTTGAAAAGTTCGGCCGGGAGCTCGTCTTTTCCAGCAGCCTTACAGTTCTTCAACTCCTTAATCGCTCTTCTAACCTCATCTAGCGTCGGGGGCTCCACAGCTTGTCCATCGTTGCTGATGATTAATCTGTTCTCAGACGCGCTCGTGTCCTCTCCATTCAACAATTGCTCGAAGTGTTCTTTCCACCTGGCAGCCACCAAGATTTTGTCTGTCAGCAAGTTACCTTCGCGGTCATTGCACATGACGGGAGACGGCGCAGTTTTTCTCCGTACGCCATTGACAGTTTCGTAAAATCTCCGCATATCGTTTTGTTCGATGCTGTTTTGCGCCTCAGTAATGATGTCTTCTTCAGACTGCCTTTTCTTTCTGCGGTGGATTCGTTTCTCGGCTGCTCTAGCTTCCTTGTACCGCTCTCAAAATGGCTGTGAAATGGTGAGCCGACAACTAGGAAGGAGCGTCCAACATAGCTCTGGTCCTCACAAGTCCCTACCTCACGCTTCCACGGGTCAAATGATGACAAAGACCGCCAGCTAAGGGTTGCGTACTTAGCTGGTAGTGCAGCCTGGGCACTGTTGTCCTTCTGACATCAGCTAGAGTGAGGAGGTGCGTCTCGAGCGTCTGTCCACCAAGGAGGTGCGGCTCAAACAGCGTCTGTTCTGGCATCCAGCGGCTGAGTATGAAATGCTGTATCACGTCAGCTACACCTAAGGTGGCAGCCCCACCATCGTGATGTAGGTATTGCGACCCTGGTAAGGTAGCATATCGAATTTCTTACCTACCACGAAAAATGGAGAAAGGAGAAATAACGAACGATATTTTCGGCAACCGACCTGGAAACGAAATAAGGACTATGATTGGAAACTCGGTACCTGGAATGTCAGGACGTTAAATGAACCCGGACGAGTGAGCCTTTTGGCTCGTGAATTGCAGAAGGTTGGAGTGAGCGTGGCTGCTATTCAGGAAGTAAGATGGCCTAGAACTGGAGAACGTGAATTCAGGGCGGTGGATCCCGTCGCCAACACAGCTTTCAAATACAACATCTACCATAGTGGCAGCGATAAGGCAGAGCATGGCGTCGGATTCATAGTGATCGGGAAGCAGATGAAGCGTGTTATGCGGTGGAAACCGATTAATGAACGAATCTGCGTATTGAGGATACGGGGCAAATTCTTCAACTACAGTCTGATCAACATCTATGCGCCGACAAACGATAAACCCGACGACACGAAGGATGCGTTTTATGATTGTCTCGACAAGACCTACGGAGAGTGCCCAAAACATGACGTAAAAGTTGTTATCGGGGATGCCAACGCTCAGGTCTCGGAAGAGAGGATTTTTTCCGCCCTATAATTGGTACGGAGAGCCTTCACTCCGCCACCAATGACAACGGCCTAAGGCTAATAACTTTTGCTGCAGCTAGAGGGATGGCCATCAGCAGCACCTACTTTGCACGCAAAGACATCCGAAAGCACACCTGGATGCACCCAAATGGCGAGCTCTGCAACCAAATAGACCACGTTTTGGTGGACGGTCGGCATTTCTCGGATGTCATCGATGTGAGGACCTTTAGAGGCCCAAACATCGACTCTGATCACTATCTCGTTGTTAGTAAAATTCGTGCACGGTTGTCTACCGTGGCGAACACAAGAACACAGCGACCGTTGCGTTTCAATATCCAGCGCTTATCAACAGAAGGTGTAGCAGACGAGTACCGCCGGAAGCTTGATGAGCGGATAAGGGGATACAACGTAGGCGAAAACCTCAACAATCTGTGGGAGTCTATCCACGGTGCGATGAGCACAGCAGTGCGAGAGGTGATAGGTACTGCTCAGAGACGACCCAGAAACGGTTGGTTTGATGAGGAGTGCCAGAATGTGACGGATGAGAAGAATGTTGCCAGAAGTCGGATGTTAGTGTCTGGTACCCGGCAGAAATTGAGACATTAATTTGCGAAAAAATACGCGTTCTAGTGAAACTCGAACTCACGACTCCGTGTACGCTAGACCGGGAGATACAAACGTGAGCGTGTTGGGGGTTTGGCATCCAAGTCCGAAAGAGACATGGATTTGCGAAAAAAGATGTGTTCATAGTTAGAACTCGGATTCAGTTTGGCTTTCTATTCCGCAGAATCATAAGGTGTTCTGTAGCAGGGTTGTTAACGTTAATCAACGATAAACGCCGTTAACGTTGATTTTGCTCTGGATCAACGTCAACGCCGTTGCGTTAATTTTCATGGTTGTTAGCGTCAACGTTAACGCGTTTGCGTTAAATCAACGCAACGATCACCGCTAACCAAAGCGTTGATTTTATGTTCCGAACAGGTTCCCCGAGAATGTTTCGAAACATCAATAAACAACACGTTTCTATGCTGGTACCCTGTTACATTTGGAAAATGTCCCATGGTTAACTGGTATTGTATTGTATTGCAAGAATGTAGGAGTTAAATATATTAATTTTATAACAAAAAAACCCTTTTTCGGAGCGCCGCAAAACGCCTATTCCTCACTCCGACAACTCAAAAACGCTAGCTGCTCCTATTACAAAAACGATAAGGGGGAAACGTACAAATCGAGATTTCGAGTCGGGGTTTCCGCCCAACGACAACCCGGAGATCTTCAAGAAGGGTGCTGCCTAGCGAAGCGAGAATGGGTCGCTCTCTTGTATTCTGGCTATCGAAGTGATCGGATCGTAGTCGAGAAGTCCCTCCGCGAACATATACCCCCGTAAGTGAGAAGTCAGTCCGGCCAAGTGTGCAAATTGTGGGCCATAGGGCCGAAAAATCAAGTGACCACCGGGATTAATCCCAGTAGTGCAAGAATTTGACGAGACAGTTTTGAAGAAACCCGTGTGCGGGTGGTGAAAGCGTCTCAAGGAAGATTTCCCGTCGAAGATCGGGATAACCGCGTGTCGGAGAAGATCAGTGGGTAGGAGTCTGATACGACCATAGTGAACCACGAAAATCACGGGGTGGTCTGAGATTCGGTGAGCCAAGGGGAGGAAAACTATGAGCGGAGTCCCCCAGTGAGAAATAAGTGAGCGGTCGAGATTCGAGAACCGCACGGCCGTCGTGTAAGAGCGTGAGTGTCGGCAGGCTGTCCGGCGAGAAGAGCGGCGGAAGGACCCCCTTCCCAACATAAATTGTCCTCTTGATTAGGGAAGCCAGGAACCCCAGAGAAGAGTCACCAGGTGAGTCGCATGCGTCCTCCTTAGTAAAACCCTAACTTACATATTGTCGCTCCAACAAAAAATTAGGCTTCGGATTTTTCGAGGATTAATTTTTTCGTTGGAGAAGGGGAATATTTCTGGGTGGTTGATCACCATACCTTTAGAGGAAAAAATTAATACCCTCAAAATAACCTCTAAATTCTGAACCCGTCTAATTTCGTTTTGGCGGGGTGCTCATACTCACGTTCGATTTTTTGGTTAGAGAAAGAGTAGGTAGCACGTGCGGGAGGTAGGAGATATCGGTTTATTTGCAACCGCACGCTGCTCGGTAGGGTAGAAGACATACCATTTGAGCGGTCGATCGAGAAACAATAGTTGTTTATCCATATTTCATATTCATATATATCTATATTCGTATACGTTTCGTGCATGCTTGTTTTTTCGTTAGATCTATCGTTGATCGCATTGAGAGGGCACAAAGTGAACAGGCAGTGCCAGAATTGTGTATTTTTTTATTTCGCGCTCATCCACTTGTTGATATAGTTTCAACCATGAACATGGACAGAGAGTATCAGGTGGATATGAGTGTTACTTACCTAACACCTGATGAAGTTGTTTTTGAACTCGAAATCAGGAATTTGACGAAGGAGAGAGAGCGTAGTTTGAGCGTGAACCGAAGGAAGCTCAAAAATGCGTTGAGAGAAGAAGCGGATGGATTGATTCGATCTTCTATAGCTAGCCTTGCAAATAGAGTGTTGCACTATTTTAATGACTCCATCTGAATATGGTAACCCATTCTTGTGTAGCCTACAACCTTCTCACTAGCTCACTCGCGATTCGAGTACATTGGTAGCATCGACACAAAGTGTTATACCCGAATAGCTGACAGATGAAGAAAGATTGACAAGCATGATGAGCAAACATTAGCACCAACAAGTACACTTGAGTCCGTTTAGCAAAAAAGAATAGTACACATATTTTTCAGGCGAAAAAGAGTACATGTACTCTTAAAAGAGTACGTCTGGTAACCCTAGGTGCCGCTGACGTCAAACGTCACTTTTACTGAGATGTCAACGAACGACCTTTAACCGAGATTTGCACAGCTGAGATCGTCATTTTGATTTAAGTGTGTAATTGATTCTAGCGTATAACTGTTTCTTTTCATGGTTAAAATACATTAACTTTATTTTTTTTTTCTGCATGGAATTACACCTCTATTAAGACAAAGCCAGCTTCTCAGCTTAGAAAAAAAAATTACGTAATTCATAACAATTTTACGTAGGTTCTCCCTCAATTACATATTTCAGTGTTAACCCTTCAGCCTTTGCGCGGTTTGCCACCGTCAAAACCAGGGTTGTTAACGTTAATCAACGAGTAACGCCGTTAACGTTAATTTTTGTCGAGATTAACGTCAACGGCGTTTCGTTGATTTTCATGTTAGTTAACGTTAGCGTCAACGGGTTGCGTTGAATCAACGTCAACGAACAGCGGTAATTTTATCGTTGATTATTGGATGACCTGTGTAGCTGGATCTTAGCTGTGTAGATGCAATGAAAAAATTTCTCTACTTGGATAAACAAATTGTTTCCATGCAAATGCCGTAACCAAGGAAGTTGAAAAAACATCTTGTTTAGGGGTATAGAAGGGTGCCAGCCTAGAAGTTCAAGATCAATTTTGAACGAGTGTTAAAGGAATCCGGTCTTGTTCAGTGTTAAGACACAAACTGGCAACGCTGAATGTCTTACTCTTATACGATCCGGCCCTGTGCCAACCACTCACACTAATCGAAGCGGTAAGCCTACAACTGCAAAAACGACATGGATAGACGATAACAACAAGATCTAGAACGATAGCTACTCCTAAAAGCGTGTTGATCGAAGAGTGCCTTTGTGGGCTTCGTAGCCGTGCGGTTAGTGTTACCAGGCATTTAGCCGCATCGTTCTAGGGAGTGTGGGTTCGATTCCCGCCTCAGGCCGGTAAACTTTTCGTGAGGAATGTTTTCCGACTGTGCCACTGGGCGTTGCATGCTAGTCCGTTGTCTAGTGTGGTGCTTCCTTCAAAGGGCATAAATGCCCACTGGAAGCATTAACGTGTCAGTGTCTTTTAAATATATAATTATATTTCTAGTTACTTAAATACTATTTTCAAGTTACCTACACCTAAATATTATTAGTTATACCATCTCTACCGCATATTGAAATTGAGCGACAGTAAGATCATGAATTACATCTAATTTGATACTGAATACCAAGTAACCTCAAATTTATATCCCGTAGGTGAATTATATAATTGATATGTGCTGCGAATTTAAGAACTACAATAACCTTAAGCTATAGTGAACAATATGTAAGTTGACTGGCTCGATCTGTTAGATGCGTTTGTTACCCCAAATCTGTTTATTACAGTATATAATACGTTCCTATAGTTAACATTTCATCTACCGTAAACATCATAAGCCTATACTAAATTGTAAGTACCGCCATCATGTGAACTATTAAAGATGCTAATAAGAAATATATTTTAGCTTGAGCTGATCTGGAACTGATTGTTTCAACTGCTGAAAGAAGTGTAGCTACTTGTTGTTTTAACAAACTCAAGAATTTATTGCTACGATGGCACACAAGACCGCCAATCCGTCCAACCTCGAGAGCAACGATCAGACAGTCAATGCAAGTGCATGCCCAGCATGTGATCGTCCAGATTGGGCCGACGATATGGTCCAATGCGAGGATTGTGAAGATTGGTACCACTTCAGTTGCGCGGGTGTATCCCCCGCCGTTGCGAAACGCCGTTGGGTTTGCGATGACTGTTCGCCTATCAGTGTTAGCAGCCGATCATCGTCGGCTAGTAAAGCGCTTGAGCTGCAACGATTGCAAGAAGAGCAACAAATTCGCCGCCGACGGTTTCTCCAGGAAAAGGCTTTGGAAAAGAAACGATTAGCGCAGGAACAGCAGCAGATTTTAGAAGAAGAGGAATTGGAGAAAACGTTTCTTCAAGAAAAGTTCAACTTACTTGAGATGCAAGAGGGAACCGAAAGAGGCAGCGTCGCGAGTAGCAAGAGCCGTAGAAGTAACCATGAGAGCATTATGCAATGGATGCGGAATGACGGAAATAATGAGCCCACTGGCAGTACGCCAAAGGATGCGATCAAGCAGGCAACAAATCCGGAATCCGTTTTACATAACAAACCATCTCGTGGGGTTAGAAATCTAGTTTCATCCCACTTCGCCGTCAATGACTCTATGCTTCCCCTTCAACCCACTACTAGCAGAAACGCACAGAGTAAGGTAGACTCATCAGTATTCGCCTCAGCGGTCGATCAAAAAATCGTACCGTATCTGCAGCCAATTCCTCAACCGCGAGCACCTTTCCCTCAACCATCTCCTCGTCTACAACAACCCTTGCATTCAGCGCCTCCGGCACCACCCGTCAGTGCTCTGGGGGACGACGCCAGCATCGACGTTCCACCGTTGCCTTTCGAATACGCTTCCTCCGAGGTGGAAGTTGAACAACGTCTTCGCAGGAGTGGCGCCAGGGTGAAACGAGTAGCACCTCCAGAACAAAATGTGTCTCCAACAGAGCGCCTTGGTCAAGTTCCAGCTCAACCACCAAGATATGCAAGGTACTGCGAACCACGAGACTGTGCCAGAACGCATAATGAAAATTCATCCGAAATAGCGGGACTCGGTCCTACATCGACGCAAATCGCAGCTCGTCGGGTGATGTCTCGTGATCTTCCAGACTTCAATGGAAACCCGGAAGACTGGCCAATATTTATTAGTCAGTACGAAATCACCACGGAGAGTTGCGGGTTTAGCAATGCAGAAAATCTGGTTAGACTCCAACGATGCTTAAAAGGACACGCTAGGGAATCAGTGCGCAGTCGTCTTCTTTTGCCGGCATCGGTCCCTCAAGTGATAGAAACACTTCGGATGTTATACGGCCGACCGGGGCTACTCATAACAGCTCTATTGAATAGAGTGCGTGTTGCGCCAGCTCCAAGATTAGAACGCCTTGAAACGGTGATAGAGTTTGGAATGGAACTGCAAGGTCTTTGCGACCATCTTCAAGCGTCAGGAGAAACTGCTCATCTGAACAATCCTTCTCTGCTTCAAGAATTGGAAGATAAATTGCCATCTCAAATGAAGCTTCAGTGGGCAATGCACAAGCAGACCGTATTGAACGTGACGCTTCAAACTTTCGCGACTTACATGTCGCACATGGTCACGGCGGCGAGTCAAGTAACCAAATTGGTGGATTCTTCTGTGGATCGCCGTTCAACCGACCAGAAGAAAGGGGGAAACCGCAAGGAAAAGGCACAACTGTATGCACACGCATCGCAGAGCACTGAAAGTCCGCCAAGCGCGGTTACCAATTTGAGCACAAATAAAGAAGCGAATACGCGCAACTGTGCAGTTTGTGATAGACCAGATCATCGTATCAAAGACTGTAAGCAGTTTTTGGATCTGAATGTGGAAAATCGTTGGCGCTGCATCCACAAGCTCAAGTTGTGTCGTACTTGTCTTAACGCACATGGAAGGAATCGTTGTCGACTGTCGACCAAGTGCGGAATCGATGGATGCGAATTCAAAAACACCACCCACTACTCCACTCTACATTGGTGAACCAGATAAAACCGATCACTGCTGAAAATCATTCGCATCGAGATCAGGATTCTAAAACGTTGTTCAGGGTCGTTCCCGTGACGCTGTCAGGAAAATATGGAAAAATACAAACGTACGCCTTTTTAGACGACGGTTCGGATCTGACATTGATGGAAAAATCGATAGCCCAGGAGCTTGGAGAATCCGGACCAAAAGGAAGATTGTATCTCAACTGGACCAGCAATGTAACACGGTGCGAAGTCGATTCCAAAGAAGTGTCGTTTGGAATATCGGGACTAAATGGGGACAAATCTTTTCAAATTCAGTCTGCCAGAACGGTATCCGAGCTGAAGCTCCCCATACAGTCGCTGAATATAGAGCAATTGACCCAAAAATACCCGCATTTAAAAGGGCTTCCAATATCAGGATACGAAGACGCTGTGCCAAGAATACTGATCGGTTTGGACCAACTGAATTTATCATTACCGCTCAAATGCAGAGAAGGTCGGAAAGGTGACCCGGTTGCTACCAAAACTAGACTCGGCTGGTGTGTCTACGGTGGAAGTACCAGCACAAAATCTGTCGGAGTAAGCTGCCATATCATGTCGCACCCTGAGAAGGACCTTCACGATGTCGTTAAGTATTATTTTGCACAGGAGGATGCTGGTGCCAAACCGGCATTACAACTGGAATCAACAGAGACCACTCGAGCAAGACAAATCTTGAGCGATACTACCGTTCGCTTACCTGAAAGGTTTGAAACAGGGCTTCTTTGGAGATTCGACCATTTCGAATTCCCAGAAAGTTATTCCATGGCTCTCCGACGTCTGGAGTCCCTGGAGAGGAAAATGTCTAGGGAACCATTGTTGAAAGCAAGCGTGTTTCAACAAATCCGCGAATACCAGGAAAAGGGCTATGCGCATCGTGCCACCGAAGAAGAACTGTTAACAGCTGATCCTCGTCGAATTTGGTACCTTCCGATTGGTGTGGTGACCAATCCTAAGAAGCCCGGTAAGGTTCGATTAATATGGGATGCGGCGGCCAAAGTTCATGGGATCTCCTCAATTCAGTCCTACTGAAAGGACCCGATTTGCTGTGTCCTCTTCCTGGCGTTCTGTTCCGATTCCGAGGAAGGCCAATTGCGATAAGCGGTGATATTCGTGAGATGTTTCACCAGCTTCGCATTCGATCGGAGGACCGTCACGCACAAAGGTTTTTAATGAGGGAAAACCCAAGCCGAGAACCAGACATTTATCTCATGGATGTCGCCACGTTTGGCTCGAGCTGTTCACCGTGTAGTGCGCAGTTCGTTAAAAACAGAAACGCAGAAGATTTTGCACAAGACTATCCAAGGGCAGTGGAAGGAATAACCAAGTGCCATTATGTGGACGACTACTTGGATAGTTTTGATACGTTTGAAGACGCTCAACGGGTAGCAGCTGAAGTAAAGATGATCCATACAAAAGGCGGGTTTGAAATCCGAGGATGGCGCTCCAATTCTCCGGAAGTTCTTATGCACCTAGGAGAAACAACGGCTCAAACGATCAAAGATCTACAACTGGATAACCACGGCGATATGGAAAGAGTTCTCGGAATGCTGTGGCTACCAACCGACGACGTTTTGGGGTTTTCAACACAAATGAGGAAGGATATTGCTGCGATCATTGAGGACGGCGAACGGCCGACTAAGTGACAAGTTTTGCGATGCGTTATGTCCTTGTTCGACCCCCTTGGACTTCTGGCGATGTACACAGTGCATGGCAAGATCTTGATTCAATCCATATGGCGGTCGGAAAAGGATTGGGATGAGAAAATTGGAGACGAAGAATTTCGTCGTTGGATGAAGTGGATAAGTGTCCTGAACCAGATCGACGGCATCCGTCTTCCTCGCTGCTACATAGGCCGAACAGTATCTTCTGCAATAAGCTCCGTCCAGCTTCACTTATTTGTGGATGCAAGCGAAGAAGCTTACGCTGCCGCCGCCTACTTTCGCTTCACGCTCGTAGATGGAACTGTCATGTGCAATCTGATTGCGGCGAAGACAAAGGTGGCTCCCCTTAAGCCGCTATCTATACCGCGATTGGAGCTACAAGCGGCAGTCCTTGGTACTAGACTAGCTTCCTTCATCGGCGACAACCACACCATTTCAATCGAAAAAAGGTTTTTTTGGTCAGACTCCAGCACTGTTCTTGCATGGATTCGTTCCGATGCGCGTAGGTACCGGCAATACGTTGCATGTCGGGTTGGTGAAATCCTCACAACAACGGGAAGCAGCGAGTGGAAATGGGTACCTAGCAAAATGAATCCTGCAGACGAAGCTACGAAGTGGGGCAATGGTCCCCATCTATCCTCGAACGGAAGCTGATTCCAAGGACCAGAGTTTTTGAATTCTTCCGAACAACAATGGCCACTACAGGAGCGCCCGAAGAACGTTTGCACTGAAGAAGAACTTCGATCCTGTTTCGTACATGGAATCTCGCGAGGCGAATCGACAATTCAAGTTACACGTTTTTCCTGCTGGAGCCGGCTTTTAAGAGCAACAGCCTACATGATGCGATTCATCAGCAATTGTCGGAGAACTAGAGAACAGTGAAACATAGGACTATTGGATTCCGACGAATTGCGAAACGCTGAAAACGTTCTCTGGAAATTCTGTCAAGCAGAAGCATTTCCGAATGAAATATCTCTACTAAGAATGGGAAAAGCTGAAGTAGAAAAATCCTCACCAATCTTCAATCTGTCACCCTACCTCGATGAATTTGGAATACTGCGCCAAAACGGACGTATTGGTTCAGCCCCCAATGTCGGATTCAACATCAAGTATCCGATCATTCTTCCGAACTCACATCCAATTACAGTTCTGCTTCTTGACCACTATCACCGTCGAAACCACCATGTAAACTTCGAAACTATCGTGAACGAAATGAGGCAAAACTTCTACATTGGGCGACTTCGTGCTGCAGTGCGTAAAACGGCTAGGACTTGCCAATGGTGCAAGACTTATAAATCTCAACCGTCAACCCCGAAGATGGCACCATTACCAGCCGCCAGGTTAGCGTCCTTCGAACGCCCATTCTCTTATGTGGGAGTGGTTTTCTTTGGGCCGATATTAGTGAAGGTCGGACGCAGTCACGCAAAACGCTGGGTCGCTCTTTTTACGTGCCTAACCATAAGGGCGGTTCATTTAGAAGTTGCGTACAGTTTAAGTACAGAGAGCTGCATCACTTGCTTTCGTCGTTTTGTTGCGCGTCGAGGAGCGCCTTTAGAAGTCTACAGTGACAATGGCACCAATTTTCAAGGTGCAGAGAAGCAGCTTAGGGAGCAAATTAGTAACGGATTGGCGGACACCTTTACTAACGCCAATACCAAATGGTTTTTCAATCCTCCGTCTGCACCACACATGGGTGGCGCTTGGGAGAGGATGGTGCGCTCTGTAAAAGTCGCTATCGAGAACATAGACAGTGGACGAAAGCTGCACGATGAAGGACTTCTAACGCTCCTAGCCGAAGCTGAGAGTATGGTTAACTCCCGACCGTTAACTTATCTGCCGTTGGATTCAGAAGAACAGGAAGCCCTAACGCCAAACCACTTCCTGCTCGGCAGCACCAGCGGAGTTAAACAACCACCTGCTACTCCTACCAATCATCGTGAAGCAATCCTCAACAATTGGAAACAGGTACGACATCAATCAGACCTCTTCTGGCACCGTTGGTTGAAGGAGTACTTGCCGACAATCTGCCGAAGGACTAAATGGTTCAGCGACACAAAACCAATCAAATCGGGTGATCTAGTCCTCATAGCAGAGAGCACCAAGCGGAACAGCTGGATAAGGGGGCGTGTGACGGAGTTGCAACCAGGCCCAGATGGACGAGTACGACAAGCAATAGTGCAAACAAGTTCGGGGTTCATGAAGCGACCAGTTTGTAAATTAGCGCTGCTTGATGTGAATGAGTCAGGTAAAACAGCTGTAGACACGCAGTCTTACGGGGGCGGGAATGTTAGGACACAAACTGGCAACGCTGAATGTCTTACTCTTATACGATCCGGCCCTGTGCCAACCACTCACACTAATCGAAGCGGTAAGCCTACAACTGCAAAAACGACATGGATAGACGATAACAACAAGATCTAGAACGATAGCTACTCCTAAAAGCGTGTTGATCGAAGAGTGCCTTTGTGGGCTTCGTAGCCGTGCGGTTAGTGTTACCAGGCATTTAGCCGCATCGTTCTAGGGAGTGTGGGTTCGATTCCCGCCTCAGGCCGGTAAACTTTTCGTGAGGAATGTTTTCCGACTGTGCCACTGGGCGTTGCATGCTAGTCCGTTGTCTAGTGTGGTGCTTCCTTCAAAGGGCATAAATGCCCACTGGAAGCATTAACGTGTCAGTGTCTTTTAAATATATAATTATATTTCTAGTTACTTAAATACTATTTTCAAGTTACCTACACCTAAATATTATTAGTTATACCATCTCTACCGCAGATTGAAATTGAGCGACAGTAAGATCATGAATTACATCTAATTTGATACTGAATACCAAGTAACCTCAAATTTATATCCCGTAGGTGAATTATATAATTGATATGTGCTGCGAATTTAAGAACTACAATAACCTTAAGCTATAGTGAACAATATGTAAGTTGACTGGCTCGATCTGTTAGATGCGTTTGTTACCCCAAATCTGTTTATTACAGTATATAATACGTTCCTATAGTTAACATTTCATCTACCGTAAACATCATAAGCCTACACTAAATTGTAAGTACCGCCATCATGTGAACTATTAAAGATGCTAATAAGAAATATATTTTAGCTTGAGCTGATCTGGAACTGATTGTTTCAACTGCTGAAAGAAGTGTAGCTACTTGTTGTTTTAACATTCAGAGTGCTTGGAGGGGGACGGACCTGGTGTAGTGGTTAGAACACACGCCTCTCACGCCGAGGACCTGGGATCGAATCCCATCCCCGAAATAGTCACAAAAAATTTCAGTGACGACTTCCTTCGGAAGGGAAGTAAAGCCGTTGGTCCCGAGATGAACTAGCCCAGGGCTAAAAATCTCGTTTATAAAGATAGAAAAAAAAAAGAGTGCTTGGAATTACGTTTCACGATTGCACTGGGCAACCCGATATTTAAAACGAATTTATACCAAATCGAAGGAGGACCTTAGGAAACAAGAGTGTCATAAGGGTGATCAGTGGATAAAAATGAAGATCCGCAGAACCATGTCCAAGCTACCTCCCGTATCAACATTCGCCAAGTGGCCCCTTCACCGAAGAAATTTTCGAAAGCTGTCTTGTCTGTACACTGGTTCCGGAAACGACGTTATTTCGTAATCATAAAACATCAGTACGATAAACTACGTCTGCATGGATAAAGAGAAATTAAAATTCTTGAACACTCACATCCCAGAACAAAGTGGTTGAAAATGATATTGCATGGGCTTGATCTCCTGAATACACGTATCAAGCAAAAGATCTGGTGGCCACGAAGCTACTTCCTCGAAGATTAGTTCATCTACAGTAAGTGACAACAGTAAGAAATAAAATGCTATTTTTGCATGCAATGGGAATCTGTTAGTTTGAATTGGCAATGTTATGAAATCAGTGCACACAAAACTTCAGGTTTTGTCAGGTCATTCAAACTCCAACCAATTAGAATTACTAGAATCTGATATACATAGCCCCAAACTAATAATCTTTGATTTGATTATTAAATTTGTCACTGACTGTATAAAAAAACTAATTATAGTTTCTACAAATCGTTCACGTTTTGGTTAAGAGTAGATGACATGAAAGACATGTGGTTTTTTAGTCTGAAAACAAAAAAAAAATAAATCAACAACTTGTCATTTAGCTAAAAGAGAAAAAAAACTGGGTTTATTTTTGCCACTCCCAGAGGCCCTCTTGCTACGTTACATAGTCTACTTCAGATGAACTCGGTCGGCGATCTGCTGAAAATTGAATGCACAAAGGCCTTCATTAACGTGAAAATTAACGGTGTCGTTGACGTTAAATCAACGTCAAGCGTTAACGTTAACGTTGATCAACGGCTCTAAAAAATCAACGGAAAATCCGTTGATCGTTACAGTTAACGTTAACGAATCAACGAAACGGCGTTGATCGTTGATTAACGTTAACAACCCTGTTCTGTAGTTTAGTTGGTTAAAGCGCCAGTCTAGCGTACACGGAGTCGTGAGTTTGAGTCTCACTAGAACGCGTATTTTTTCGCAAATTCATGTCTCAATTTGTCAAACAAACACACTGTTTCTCCTGATTTGAAGTTCCCAAAAGTATGTTTCAAACATACCAGCAAATCTGCTATATGCCAGTTAAAGGGCAAATATACCTTAATGAATCTGGAGCCTCCTTGAAGTAGATATGCATTTTACTAACAAATGTTTGTATGGCGCCAACTTGAATAAAGGTGTTTAGAAATTACATCGGTATGACCTTTAAAAAAGGGGTTTGGGGATTTATATTACGAAAATATACGATCTCTTAAAAACATCGCTAAACAACTAAACTGGAATGATAATTAATATTTATCATCTCAGTTTTATAACAATATTGTTCAAGTTAAATATTGTCCATATGGTTTTGGAAAATACAGTGCCTGCTGAAATTGACTGTTGAACTGATAAGGCAGCGTCCATTTATTACGTAACGCTAAAATTTGAAATTTATTCAACCACGTTTTGATAAGCTAACACCGGTAACGTAGCAGCCTTATTAAAATTATCTGATTATTTTTGAAACCAGTAGATTTAAACAATATTAAGTTACAACTCCAGAAACACGTGCAGAGGACGAGAGACTTATGGCTCCACATCTCCAGAATATAGAATGGAAGAGTGGTAGGTTAAAAACAACAAGGCCGCTGGATCATATATTCGTTATTCGCCTGTTGGTGCAGAAATACCGGGAGTACAATGCATCCACCCATCATTATACAGATATTGTTCATCTATTTCAAATCAGCCTTAGACCAGCTACGCCACATTATGCAAAAATACAGTATTTCTGAGCAAACTGATAATATTGATCAATGCGACGATAGATCGAGTGATGTGCGTTTCCCGAGTACCGTTTTGATTCATATTACGGACACTTAAGGACTCAGGGAAATATAACCCAGCATAGAGCATACAAAATAAATCATTCTGTTTGATTCCTTAGCGCTATCAAGCGTCGGAAGCCCTTTACTTTCGAACGGTGGGTGAAGAATACGCTTCCGCAACTTCAATAATTTTGAATAAATCAAAATGTGTGACCTTTTCATGATTCTTATTCCGGACGCTTCCTCACTTTTGCCTCATATTCCGGACACTTTGAATCGAATTCCGGACAGCTCATGATAATCATTAATGGAACAGTCAAATCATCAATCAAATTCGTTGAACCACCAAAGAGACATCTAAGGTAGTTGGGCATTATAAATTTTCAAAGATATTTATGGAAAAAGTTTACTAAAACGAGCCTTGAAATTGAGAACTTTTGAATAGCAAAAATTGAAACATTTCGCGTGAAATGTTTCCCATACAAAGTAGAGTGTCCGGAATTTGAAGCTGTCCGTAATATGAATCAAAACGGTATCAGGGACACCCTCGAGTCTCTTCGAATCTCGTTGTTTAACATTGCTCTAGAGCAGTGCTTCCCAAACTTTTTCAACTTTCACCCCCTTGAGGCCAATATTCATAAGGAATGATGGTGATTCAAATGGTGATGGTGATTCAAATGTTTTAATTATGTTAATTAGCGCCGACAAAAAATGACTTCGAATCGCATATTCATACAATAACTATTATGTACATTCAAAAATATTTTTTTAAATATCGATAACTAACAATTACAAGGAATGATTTACTACACAGTAATTTATAATAGCAATTTTAACAATATTTTGGGTGCATTACAAGCTACTGAATAACTTTTCGTATCAGTATGCATGGGCGCCAACTTGTGACGTAGTTGGAGGCTAAACTCTCCAAAATTGAACCAAATGCAATGGTTTCCGTACAAACGCACTTCTTTTCACTTAAATATGTCATATTTGGGTGAACTGCATTGATTTTGTTGTGTTTTTAAATGGTCTCGTCTCCCCAAACACGTCACCACACACTGTAGCCGTCGCTGAAAAAACGTGATCGAAATTGTTTTGACCTTAAAAACATGATTTTAGTACTATAGTGTCTTCGGGCAAGTTTTTCCATAAAATAATCGCTATTTTATGAAAGTGTCAGTTTGGTGATTAATCCACCTATAAGTGAGAACGAAATATTATTTTTCGTATTTATGAATTTTAAAATAAACTTTATTCGGGAAAGTTGTAGGTTATATTAGAAGAAACAACTTTGCTGAAGACACCGTATGCATATTTTTTGGTTTTCATGTACATTTGTGGATTTTTTTGTGGAACGCCCCTAAAAATCACTTTTTTCGTCATAACTTGGTTGGATGATTTTGTGCAATTTTCAATTGTTCTAGTGTTATTTGTTACTTGCAAAAACGCATAACTTTCTCCAAAAGAGCATATTTTTATCTCTCATACTTTTCGAGTTATTGAAGGTTTTATATAAAATTTTGCACCTTTTTAACACTAAAAATCATTTGGTCGCGCACATTTCCGCAGTCTGAAACATGTTCATCCAATGGTTTGAAACTAATACTGTGAAATGCAGAGAAAGCCGCTTTTAGCCTGCTTAGCCTGACTGTCAAAAGAAAGTCTGAACAAATGTTTACTTACATGCAGATATAATTTACACTTATTCACTACACCCTATATTGGCTTAACTTGAATATCTGGCATCACTGTATCGAATTTTATGCAATAAAGTCAACAATATAATCAATCAACAAAAGGTCGGAATAATCTGTTCAGACAAGTTTATCACAGACAAACAGACAACATATCCAACACACTTTTCGTCGTTCACCTTTCCAACGTTAGCTGTTTATTTTTTGCAGAAAAACACTTATTGCTATTTTTTCTGCAGGAAGTCTCAGTCCTTTCTTGAGAATTTTTCGGAGCTCAGCAAAAACAAAAATGTATAATATAACTATGAAACATTTATTTTTTCCTTTAAAATTCATATGCAATCCATAAATCAGTAAATATTAACGTTTAAGATTATCATCATTATTTTTAGCTTCGCTATCACTGGTTTGTTCATTATCTTTTTTAACCAAAAGATTTTCCCATCCTGATAAGGAAACACTTTTTTCTCGGGAATGCTCTAATAGATGTAATTACAGGGTTTGATGTCGCCAACAAACAGTGTAATAATTCTTAGTCATCAATTCTGGAGATCCGCCCTGCAATTCTTAATATCCTTGTTACATCCTCTTGAGCCTCTTCGGTCAACTGTCCAATAGAGACCAAGAAAGAAATTACCTCACTTCCTCGTATAAGGATTCAGTGTACAAAGAGTTGAGCAAATTTCTCCATAGCATCGATGTTACTGAATCGATTCACTGTCGATTGAACTGTCGAATCTATTTATCGATTCAATCGAATCCTTTGCATCTATATATTTAAATTGAAATTTATGAAGTTTGGGATGGGATCAAATGAATTAGCAGTCGACACCAACATCTTTTAATAAAATCAGTTTTCATATTCGATACAACAAATTCACTAATTAAAAATTTGGTTTCTCTCCTATCCATTCATTAAGAAACATTTATCGATTTCTACAAAATAACTCGAATTAAGAAAATCAATTGATTCGATTCTATATGCTCCAAACATCGATTCAAAATATCGATTAATCGTAATGACAACTTAAATATTCGAAATATCAATTGAAACTCAGCCAAAGCTAGTACGGATGCTGATATTGGGTGCCACTCATATAAACCAAAAAGCAATAAAACAGTTTGAAATGCATACTTACCGATTTTCTCGCATTAAAACATATTTACACAATTATGAAGATACAATCCACAATGGCCTTCGTGTACTGCCGTTCTTCGCATATTTGGCTCGCAGCTCATAAGGTTTACAAAGAAAATGGGACAAGTAGGTGTAGATAACTATTATTAATATTCTAAAATATTTCAACAAATTTTTTTTTTTTCATTCTCCACAAATTATCAACTATTTATTGTAAAATGCATAAATGTTATAATTGTGAATAAATCTAAAATATTGGGATTTCTTATGAACAAACGAAAACTATAACATTTTTTATTGGTTTAGTGGGAAAAAATTTCATTATCGGTATTTTACTAGTACTACCGATGAATCTATGACAAAAGGTCAAATGACAAAAGGTCGAAGAACAAAAAAGAAGGGACAAAAGGTCGAAAATCTTTTTTCAAAGAAGGAAAAATTTCTCACCAAGCAAATAATTTTCGACCTTTTGTCCTTTCGACTTTTTGTCTTTCGACCTTTTGTCCTTTCGACGTTTTGTCTTTCGACCTTTTGTCCATGAACCCTACCGATTCTGATCGATGTAGTACCGTTGAATCGGTATTCAGCAAAAGTAGTCGGAGCCGGAATCCCTAATTGACCACCTACTTCATATATGAAACTAACGTTAGAAGAGTGAACGATGAAAAGAGTGTATGATATTTAGTCTGTTTGTCTGTGGTAAACCTGTCTGAACAGATTATTCCGATCTGTTGTTGATTGATGTCATTGTTGATTTGATTGCATAAAATTCGATACAGTGATGCCAGACATTCAAGTTAAGCCAATATAGGGAGTAGTGAATAAGTGTAAATTATTAGAGATGGGCAAAATGATCAAATTTTGAGAGCGAATCGTAGGTGACTCACTCACAAAAGTGAATCGACTCTTTTGATCGATTCGGTGACTCATTTATAAAACTAAAAATAAATCATGTATTTTACACAAGAAACAAAAAGTGTAACAGTTTTTGAATGAGAAAATTTTTCGTACAGCAACTTTAACTATTAATACATGTCCAAATTGTTTGACTATGACAATTGCAACTCGAAAATATGATTCCTAGTAAATTTGTAAGCCCTCTTCCAAAATATTAGGTGCAAATGAATCATGAATCTTTTGAAAAGAACCGTGATTCGTTCACTCATTTTCGAGAGTCGACTCTTTTGAATGGTTCGTGAGTGAGTCGCCCATCTCTATAAATTATAACTGCATGTAAGTAAACATTTGTTCAGACTTTCTTTTGACCGTCAGGCTAAAGCAGGCTAAAAGCGGCTATTCTATGGCGATTATTTTATGGAAAAACTTTCCCGAAGACACTATAGTACTAAAATCATGTTTTCAAGGTCAAAACAATTTCGATCACGTTTTTTCAGCGACGGCTACAGTGTGCACCAGTTGGCGCGTATATATAAAATGATTTCTTAATTGCAATTTCATACTTACTTATGTGCTATTTCTGAAATTACTGCAATAATTTTCAGAAATTGCGATTTTTTTAAGTTTTTGGGACCGTTTTTTTATTCAATCTAAAAACACTAAAAAAATACATGATACAAATCCATAATGGTTTTCAACTTCTTTTTCAGTGCCATATATCAAAAGAATATTTGTTGACACCAAGAAAAATTTAATTTATTTCGGGAGTACTAAATGTTCAAATCCGACGCATCTATGATATTTCTTCAAATCTATTTTTAAAGCTTTCTTAGTCTGTGGCATCAAGCGATTTATCGTTGTAACCGATTTTTGTTTGCTATTTTTTTCTAAATGAGTGCAACCGAATTTTCAAAATGGGTACGGTAGATTTTTTTTTCCGAAAAAAGCTGGATGCCAATGAAAAAAATATTAGCTTACTAACCTCAAAATTCCCGTACAAAAGGCTCCAAAATTCCCATACAAAAAATTTCAAATACCTACCATTCTTAAAACTCACATGATGTTAAAAACCCTGTTTGCATAACACACACATTTTGTGTTTGACAATCATCAACCATGATTAGATATATAACGATCTAAAGTAAAATATTCCTAGAATTAGTTAAGTTTGGAATTGATTAACCTTCAGATGTGTCTCCTCCAAAGGTTATGAGTAATTATTTGCAAATGCTTTTTCGCCCCCTTTCTGGATTTTTCGCCCCCCAAATTCTGTTTTACAAATTTTCGCCCCCTTGAGCCTGAAAATCGCCCACTTTGTGAATCACTGCTCTAGAGGGTGTGATAAGAAGAGCGGGGATAGGCATTTTCATTTGACGGGTCCGTCTATGCAATAAGCCATTTTACGAGACATTTCGAAACAGCTGATTGCCGCAACGGCGTCAATTGACAGGAGACCTGTGATTAAAGCCAGCGTGATTTTGACCAAGGCCTCATTTTACCAAGAGATCCAAAAACATTCGTTACTGCAACATTTCACCTAGTTATTGTATCAGTAGACTGATGCAAATTTTGAAGTTTCTGCTCCCCTATGCTTAAACGATGTCAATTATGATAAAAATTATTCTCCCAAAATTTGAAGCGATTTGGACGAAATTTGGCTCTGCACACGCCATTTGAAGTTTATATGGAAATTACTATGGAAAAGGCAAACCTTTTGTGTTCAGTTCTCTAACTGCTCGTAATAATAATCTATGGAAAAGTGAATATACTCTTCTCGTGAATTCTTCCAGCTACAACTTTGCCCAAGACCACATTTTGATTAGACGTAAGGATAATATGCTATTATTGATAACAAAGTCTAAATCATGCTGAGATGATCATTCAATTACTTTCAGAGCAACACTGCTGTTTTGCTGTAGAACATAGTAGCCTGGATTATTTTGATCTATTCTTCCCGCCAGGAACACCATTGCTGCCTGCTGAGCAGTTGGTTAAGCATGCAAAATGCAAACCCACTTTATGATTATGAATAGCAATTTATCCTGACGCCCAATCGAAATGTGGTCTTCGGCAAAGTTGTAGCTGAAAGTCTTGTACATAAGTAGAGTTTGTTCACTTTTCCATAAAATATTATGACGATGAGATAGAGGGCTGAACACAAAAGGTTGGCGTTTTCCATAGTAATCTCCATATAAACTTCAAATAGCGTGTGCACAGTCAAATTTAGTCCGAATCACTTCAAACTTTGGGAGTATGCTATTTACCATAATAAAAATTGTTTAAGCATAGGGGAGCCAAAATTTCAAAATTTCCATCACTCTATTGTATCAGCTACCTCTTTGTTACCTATATTGCACATAAAACGGCACTTTTGTGATCAGAAATATTTTAATAATTTTTCTCCATTAATGTTTTCGCCTGGATGAAAAGCTACGCTAGAAATGCGCACAGTCATCACCCATCATCTTCGCGAAAACTGATGACGATGATTGAATTCTCCCAGGTCTCCTGTCATTTGACCAGCTCCGTAAAATGGCTCATAGCTTACATAGGTGAAGCTGCAGTGCAAACACGCTGTCAATTCCATAGAAGAACTGTCAAATTTCTAAGTGAGCTAATTTGAAACGACTCGTGAGAAGGCCTACAGACATGAGTGGTACGATCTTCCGAAAGTACGTTCAGCTACTTAATTTCGCCGAATACATTACCCTAACCGGTAAAGTAACTAAGTACTATGCAACGCATCGATTTGATTGAATTTTTGACTGAACATATGATATATTACAATTGTCCATATAAAATTATGTCTCTGTCCTAGGAGGGACGATGCGCTACAAGAAAAAAATGATCGAGATTAATTATTTCGTCTGTTTGATAAAGTTCAACAGCTTCATGTTTCTTGATCTGAAATTGAACATTAGAAACGACCTCATAAATGCCTGAGAGTAGTAGCGCCCTCTGAGCTATAGTAACGCACCCCCCCACCCCCCCAAAAAAAAAGACGACTAAGTAGCTCAAATTTTACGACGACAGGGCTGGGACTATGTATATATTTTCAAAATACAAAACTTTGCTGAACATACAAAGATATTATCTTCATTTTTTCTATGAGTTATAAGCATTTTATTGTGGAAAATTCACCTTTTTACACTAAAATATCTCTAAAAGTTGCAAAAAGTTGCAAACAAAATTACATGCATTAGAAAGACTAACATCTCTACTGTGTTTTCCAAGTGGACTCATCCGTGTCTTCGCGTGTCTTTGCCACTTTTCTGCAAGTTGAAAAATTGAACGTTTTTACTTATTGATTATGCGTATCTGAGCACCTATTTATAACTACGTATTATTGAGATGATGTACATCACGTACCCTTAGTTTTGCATGGTTGGATGTCGACCATCGACGGTTGCTCTGATCCTGTTCCTTCCACACTACATCTCAGATCGAACAACTCTCACGGACGGGCGCTAACTTCGTGGGGAACGAACCGTAAGCGGGCGAACTGTGTGTGGCGTTCATAAATTTGTGCGATTCCGTCCTGGAGAGAGTTCAGCATCAACGCCGCCAGAACCAGCTACAGCCTCCGTTAAAAGGGGAGACGATACGTTCCTGCATGGGAAAGTTTTTATTGCAGTAAAGTAGCATTTTTGCATCCCACGCGGATGCAGCTCAGATAGCTGGTGAGCTCTTGCAATAAGTGGGCTCCGGGAGGCGCTTTCAGAGCACTCTGATGCAGGTCGAACTTTACTATTTAGTAATTCAGCGCTGCGTTGGCAGAGGAAGCAATTGGTTGGGCGTCAATGTGTATGATGCTAGAAAGTGGATTGTATGGGGTGTTGTTTTTCCACTTGATAGATCAAGTTTTAACAAAATTTCTCACTGGTCGGTAAGCCACCGGATCTAACAAGAATGTGATCTAATTACGATAGAATGGCAATTTGAGAAGGTTACATGGTGATGATACAACAGCTCTATGCGTGCTGGGGTGTCTCTTTGCGATCAGTGTGGTAACAACTTAATTTTTCCCGTTCAAAATGTTTCACATAATGATGTGATTTCGATTCGGGAAAACAAACTGCCGAGTAGTGTATGAATTATATCATTGGTTTAACAGTTCTTATATTATGAAGAACATAGAATTTCTTATAGTATTAGAGATAGAAAAGGTGGTTCAGTGATGTCTGGTGCCAAATATGTGTAGAGTAAAGGTTCATGTGAGGCGAGAGTTTCTTTTCAAGATTTCTAACTCAATTCAAAACGAATGTTGTAAATGTCATGGTGGTTCTAAAGCTATTCAAACAAGGGACTTTCATTTCAAATATTTTTTCTAACCACTTGGCTAAGGAAGATCCACTCATTCCAACTTGAATTAGCACCTTGTTAAGAGCAGTATTCGGTTTCACATTTCCTTTTACACGTGTGCATTTTCCATTGCTTCCAGTTTTGAGAAGTGGTGCCATAGAAACACCTCATATTCACGGATCGGTCCTTTTCCTCTGACAATCTTCGAAATCCAGTATAGTCGGAGCGCGGTTTTGCGGCTCCTAAACCGAAACAGATGCTCGCCCTATATCTCAGTGGTTCAGATTCAAAAAATCATGGCAACAATTTCACATCATCAATGTTTTTGTAGCTATGAAAAGATTTTTGGAATATAATTTGAGATTAAAAACCTTATTTTGGGCACACTTACCAATTTTTGGATTTAATAGAAAAAAAATCTAACAAAATTGCTGTTTTCCATACATTTGAAGATTCTTAACTTTTTCAAAATAATAATGTTTATGCCAACTTAACCAAACAAATCTTCTCCAATCAATTTCTTAATCTTGAAAGCTAATTTGAGCTAATAAGAGTCGAATTTATATGCAGAAATTAAAGTTTTTGGACATGTGCCTTTTTGAATTCTTGTATGTATTCTACACTATCTGATATTGTAGATGGGAGTTTGACTTTGTTTTGCAACTTAAAGCTAAGTTTGAAGAGTTGAGTTTGGCCAGCTTTTTGCAAAACCTGGGCATCTATGTTGCGGTGAGACCAAGAGTGATTGGACGGTTTCCCTTCGATAGAAACGCAACACGTAGGTATCGTTACTTACGTCACAGTATCCTTCAAACAGATCATATCTTGCGACGATGACGACAGCAATCGCACTTTCGGTTCTGAAAGAGACAATTTGCAATTGAAATTCATGCCTCGCCGATCGGTGATTGTGGTTTACCGAATTCGGACTTGCTAATTGCAACATTGAACGCACGATGTTTCACCATCATCATCAATTCCATGTGTTTAAGATTTGAGGTTGGGGTTTAACGATATCGCTTTTCCGAACAACCTACTCATCCGTTATTAACTTTTCGGGTGACATTGAGGAGCTTCTTAGTAGATTAGAAGATGCGGTCAAAAATTGTGCCCCATGTTGAATGCACGTGTTTCAGCATCAGCGTGTTCCGGAATTCATGAAGGACTTCATTGAGTTGCCATAAAATACAACAAGTCCCATACCTATAATTCCGAGAATATTAGAAGTTAATTCATTTCATTGCTACTGAAATAAACCACGTGTTTAAAGCACTCTTCTAGGTTGCAAGATGAATCACCTGATGGTCTCGTTTTTTACACCAAACAATGGTTACTTTTTAAGGACACTGGAACACGTGTTCGCTTGTTATTTTTTTTTACCGTGATACCAGAACGTGAGTGTCTGACATGTCACATGAAAATAAACCTGTCTTCCTTGGTGTGGAAATAAATTTAGTGAAGAACAAATTTAGCCTGACTTGACAGGAAACTTTTCGAACATCAAAAGAGTAAACGTGAATCGTTGTTGTTTTGTATTTTTAGACCATTTGATTCCAGATGTAAGACAAAAAACAATGAAGCATGCTTTTTCGAATGAAACATCGTGGGCAACCACATGTTTTCGTAGCAAGTTCAAAGTATTGTATTTATAAATGTGTCTTCTAGAGGAAACCATATCGTTCGGGAAAATATGAAGTGCAGACACGGTGATGAAAATAATCCAACTTGATGTTTCAAGAACAATCAATATTTTAGTCATTATTAAAAAAAGCATTCGTGGAATCAATACACAACGTAAACATATAGTGTGAAGTGTTGTATGGAAGTAACTGCAGATTCGAAAAACCGAGCCAAAAAACATGATGTTATGGAGATGTATAGAAGCCAAACCTCAAATTTTAAAGAGCACAAATCTGGAGAACCACTTCCACTTCCGAGCGAGACTTCCGTATGAGGTGGAAACTTATTCATTTGGTCACTCGCTGCTAGTGACCAATCGATCAAATTATCAGCGTGAATGGCTGGTTCACCAGATTGTGCCATTGAAATTTTGAGGGTTTGAGTTCTTGAGTTCTTTTAAAAGGTACGGTGTTAAAGAACCACAGGGCAGCAACGTTTGGTGAGTTCCGTATCACCCGCAGTTGTCGAATTGACGGCTGGTAAATGAAAGCGTAGATGGGAGAAAGAATGACGTAGCAGGCAGAGGAATGATGAGGCAGAATTGAGAATCAAACAAATAGCAAATCAAGTGCAGGTGAAATTGAACTGAAGAATTTCTAGTTAGTGACTAGGTAAATTGTTTATCCTACTTAAATATTACGTAAAATTGTTCTAATTATTATTACATTTAATAGTATCTTAAACCTAGCAGTACGGAATTGAAGCATATGAATTCGTTATTTCCTATAGCTACATTCTAAAAGTAAGTAATGCAATACAATTGAATTCTAAAGACTAATTGTTCGATGATGGTTGATATTAGGTTTATGCAATAACGCATTGCGGTTTTTTTTGAATTGTTTCGGCTAGAAATAAGAAGGACACGAAAATGTGAGTAAATTGATTTGTGCAAATTATCTCCAAAATTACTTATTGCAATATAATTGCAGCTTTGAAGCTGAAGTAACTGCTATCAAGACGTGTCACGACCTTCCTTACGTTATCCGAAACAATCTTCAAAGATTTTCTGGCGTTTGTTGCGTAGTAAGCAACTCGAAGCTTCGGAATGATGCAGCCGGCAAAAGTATGTGGAAAATGCTCGTCTGGAGGAATAGTTGGGCAGATGCTAGGATGCGACATGTGCGATGTCTGGTTCCACGCTGGAACGGAGACAAGTCTAAACCCGGATAGTACGTGGAAGTGTAGCCATTGCTCCAAGGAAGAACGCAGGGAAGTTGCCAGTCAGCACACCAACAAGTCGGGGAGAAGTTCAACGAGTAGTAGAGCCCGTAGGGAACTACTGTTGCAACAACTGGAGGAACAGCGAGCGTTGAAGCTCAAGCAGCGGGCAGAAGAGGATGAGATCCGGAGGAAGCGAGCTGAAGAAGATGAAGCCTTTCTGAAGCAAAAACTGGATCTGATTCTGGAAGACGACAACGAGAGTAGAAGCAGCGGACTGAGCAGTCGGGCAAGCAGGAAGAAGGTTGTTGATTGGCTTAACGATGGTCGAGGCGGCCAAACAGTAGTGACCAGTTCGTCACATAACGGAGTCATCGTTCAACACTCTAATGCCCAGCAGTTTGCACCGTCGTCAACAGGTCATACCACGGAGCAAATGCTGCCTACTTCAGTGCCACCCAGCGGAGCTCCCACCTCAACATCAACACCACAGTCAGGTAAAACTGTAAAAGCCCTAGATGTAGTCGTCCCTCAGACTAGCAAATCTCTGCAAATAGGCTCAATTTCCTCCAATGCAAACATTAGACCGCACAATCTTGAGATTAGTTACCCAACACAGTCGAGTTTAGTAACAAAGCATATGGGTGGGCAGCCTTTTCCCCATAATGCTTCCTATCAAATTCCCCGGGTAGGCAATTTATACCAAAATTATAATCCCACGTCAGTCGCTGATACGAAAGTGACTTTTTCGGGACAGTATGGTGCAATAGTTCCACCCTCCTGTCAAATTCTGTACGGTCCGCAGTCAGCGACAGTATCTACCAATTGGTCGTCGTCAGTAATACCACCAGATCCGCGAAGTTCGATGATTACTCCGGTCGTCAGTGAAGCAACAATAGTACCAAGTGTATCCGTGCCATACGCGAACGTGACAGCATCAACGTTATCAACAGCACATCTAGACGCTGGTCAGCGAGCATCTTCCGTCAACATGGCAGCAAATCCAACAGGACTGGAGTCTGGCGTGCATCAGTCTAACGTGTCACAAATGCCAGCAATGTGTCAGCCTTCGCCCAGTAGTGCGCAGTTGGCGGCAAGACAAGTGATGCCACGTGAGTTACCGACTTTCTCCGGCGATCCACAGGATTGGCCGTTGTTCTCTAGTTCCTTTTACAATTCAACGACAGCGTGTGGATTCACAGATGCCGAGAATTTGGCCAGGTTACAACGTTGTCTGAAAGGTCATGCTCTCGATTCGGTGAAAAGTCGTTTGTTGATGCCAGAATCGGTGCCGCATGTGATGGAAACACTACGAAAATTGTATGGAAGGCCAGAAGTACTCATCCACACACTTTTGCGAAGGCTTCGTAGCGTACCACCGCCGAGGACGGAGAATCTCCAGTCGGTCATCACGTTCGGAATGGCTGTGAGGAACCTGGTTGATCACATGTTCGTTGCGCAGCTCTTGGATCATCTGCGTAACCCTATGCTACTTCATGAATTGGTGGAGAAGCTTCCATCGCAGTTAAAGATGCAGTGGTCGTGGTACAAGCGTACACAAACAGAGGTGAACCTGGAGACATTTGGGGAGTTCATGAACGAGCTTGTCAACACAGCATCGGACGTGACCCTTCCAATGGACATATTGGCGCAACCGTCCAAACCAAGCCAAGCGGGAAGAGACAAGCAGAAGCTGTACGTACATGCTGAATCAAGAGAGGAGCGAGCAACGACATCGACTGTGTTCAGCAAATCAAAGCAAATCCCGGAGGTGAATAGTAGCAAGAAATCCTGTTGCTACTGTTCTAATGAGGAACATGTAGCATCCGATTGTCCTCAGTTCAAGGCGTTAGATCTAGATGGAAGATGGAAAGCAATCCGATCCAAGGGTCTATGCAGATTATGCTTGATTCCGCATCGGAAATGGCCCTGCCGTTCAGGCAAGGAATGCGGAGTCGGCGGTTGCCGGTTACGCCATCATGCACTGCTCCATTCGCAGGCATCTCCAGAGGCCACGACTAGCCAAAGGAGGTCCAACAGCACAACAGATTCAAACGGATCTAGGTTTACCGTACAAAATCATCATACGACTTTGAACTACTGCTTATTCCGTTACCTGCCGGTGACGCTAGAAATGAATGGAAAGCAGGTCGAAAAGTATGCTTTTCTCGACGATGGTTGTCAAACAACGCTCATGGAAGCTGGATTGGCTGCTGATTTAGACATTGCCGGACCAAGTGAATCGCTCTGGCTAGGATGGACGAGTAACATCTCGCGGGAGGAAAAGGAGTCACAGCGCGTAACAGTTAATATATCGGGCAGCGGAATGACGAGTCAATACAGATTGAGCAACGTGCGCACAGTGCAGAAACTTCAATTGCAAGGACAGACGTTTCAGTACGAGGAACTAAGGAAGACGTACCCTCACTTACGTGGTCTTCCAATGCGCAGTTACGTCGACGCTGTGCCAAGACTCATCATCGGGATTGAACATGCACAACTACTTACAACCCTGAAAGTGCGAGAAGGCAGACCAAACGAGCCAGTAGCGGTTAAAACTCGACTAGGCTGGTGCGTCTACGGCAAGCAGACGGCTGAAGGTAATTCTGCCATCGAACGAATTCATCTCCACACAGAGGAGCAACAAATCGGGAACCGGGAGCTGCATGACTTGATGAAGCAATACTTTGCTGTGGAGGAAGCTGCGGTGGCCACCCCGATCGAATCCGTCGAAGACAGTCGAGCTCGCATAATCTTGGAGAAAACCACCCGTAGGATTAAAGGAGGTTTTGAAACTGGATTACTCTGGAAATACGACAATCCAGTCTTTCCAGACAGCTACCCTCTAGCCTTTCGAAGACTTCAATGTTTGGAGAAGCGACTGGCTAAGGATCAAGAGCTTTGGAAGAAAGTAGTTGCACTGATTCGTGATTATGAAGCAAAGGGTTACGCGCACAAAATCACTCAAAAAGAGTTGGAATCCACTGAATCGGGCCAATACTGGTTTCTTCCATTAGGGGTTGTGACGAACCCAAAGAAGCCAGAGAAAGTCCGCCTAATCTGGGATGCTGCGTCGCGGGTACATGGCATATCCTTCAATGACACGCTGCTGAAAGGACCAGACATGCTGACGTCGTTGTTCGCTGTTTTACTGAGGTTCAGACAGAGGTCGGTCGCGGTTTGTGGAGACATCCGCGAAATGTTTCATCAAATTCGAACAATTTCGCAGGACAAGCAATACCAAAGATTCTTGTTCCGCGAGCGCCAAGAAGAAACACCCCAGATCTACGTGATGGACGTGGCTACGTTTGGCGCAACGTGCTCTCCCTGTTCGTCTCAGTTCGTTAAGAACAAGAACGCCCGGGAGTTTGAAACGAAGTACCCGAGAGCAGCAGAGGCGATCATCAAAGCTCACTATGTTGACGATTACCTCGATAGTGTAGATTCCGTGGAAGAAGCTGTGCAGCTAGTGAAAGAGGTGAAGCGCGTACACAGTCAAGGTGGTTTCGAAATTCGAAACTTTATATCGAACTCTCCCGATGTCCTGCACCAGTTAGGAGAACAAAATAGTCTGCAGAAAAAGTCGCTCGATTTAGATGGCTCAGGAAAGGTCGAGCGTGTGCTTGGAATGGTATGGAAGCCGACCGAGGACTTGTTTACCTTCGACGTGGTACTGAAAGATGATCTTAAACAGTTTCTGTCGCAGCGAGCTCTACCAACAAAGCGACAAGTGCTCACGGTGTCTCTGGTAGAACAACATTAATATAAAAAAATCAGTATCGCTAAAACACCCATCAAATGAAAGCTTAGGCTTTTCCCTTTCATTTGAGACCTGTTTGGAAATGTTCTATCGGGGGGTCCTGAACATTTTTTTTCAAAACAGTACAATGCTGTTTTTTTCAGTACTGATTTCTAAATTATGGTTCACATAGTCATTTTCTTCATGCTTATCTAGGTAGGCATGAGAAAATTTATTACGAATAGTTAACCAATTAATAAAAAGGATTTACCAGTATACCATTCTATTTAAACCAATTACAAACACGACATATCGATAAAGTAAATACGGTTAATACGGCCTACAAATGCGCACTATTGTACATTACTACAGCTCAAAGATGCTGTCGATCACATGCTTCGGAGTTCTCCGGAACCTTAACATGATTCCATGCAACTTGAAGATCGAAATGTACGGTTTCACTGGCTTGTTTCCCGTATTTCCTCAAACCACTTACTTTTACAAAACTCCGGGTTATGATAGCGCCAATGTGGAACTTCCAGCTATTGGGTGAACAATCCACGTTTTTGAAAAGTTCTCAACCTTTTCTGCAAAATCATCATCCAGACTCCTTTGAAAAAAAACTTTTATGTACCTGATCAAGTTGATCAAGCGCCTGAAATACATTTTTCATTGAAAATTGATAATTTACAGAACAGTACGATAAATTCCAATTGCTAGCAAACTTGGATCCCATTTTACTTCCAAAACATGCCGATTTTTCAAAAGCTTCTGACAGTTTCAGCTGGTGAATCCACTTTTGCTGTGGCTTAGGCAACTGATGATCCTCACCTGTAATAAAATAATCAAACAATAAAACTGCTGATGCTTACCCATTCCTCGACATTATTTGGATCAATGTATTATACTTTTTTGTCAATTGGATTGACAACACCTAGTGAAATATGCAAGGAAGGTGGCAGGCAATTTGTTCGTCGGGTGATCTATCGGGCAGTGGATAGTAAATACTATTGCAGAACTGCTCCTCCAGTTTATGATCCGAGTCGAGACTTTTCCATTTCGCGGACGCGTATGTAACCAAGTATTCGTGGATGAGCAGCTACATTGGATAGATATTTTTTTGTGTGGTACAGTATGGGCAAGGAAATGTTGAACTATCTCCCATTATTACGCAAAACAGATTGACGATTTTAAAATCTCCAGCAATGAAGCACCTAAAATTATTCAAAAGCAACAGTGTCTTCCAAATTTTCTCAATATTGCCATATTTATCTGAAACGCCAGAAGCAACAGCAAGCAGCAACATTATTTTTACGCCAGTATCCTTACAACGGCCTTGAGTCCCGATGACGTCGGAATTATGCTCGATAATCGAGAGAGTAACCTTAAAAGACCCTTCTCCATCGCTTGCAGATTGAACTGCCAAGGCCAACCCTCCTGTTTGGACGTCACATAATCAACTAACCCCTGAACGTTATTGCAGTATATTACAGGTTTAATTCAGTTTCTGCACTATCGTTCAAATCAAAGTGCAGATGTGATACCTCTAAAAACACCTGAACTGATTGGTTAAGTCTGCTGATTTTAAAGGCGATGTTTGGGGCGATTGCAATATCCAAACTCCTTAGACAGCTGCTCAACTGCAACGTTCATCTGGTGCTCAAATCACATTTTTTTTTAAATCAAAATCAAGTCATCAGCGAACAAATGGGTTTTTTTATGTTGCACATTGGGTGGTAAACCGTGTAGATTCGACAACCAACCAATTCAATTGGCACTTACTTTTTGCATTACTGTGTCTACCACGTTTTGCCTTTAGTTTTGGTGAGATTGTTGTTCTCACATCATTACATGCTTCGAATGGTAGATTTTAAATTGTATTTATATTTATACAGTGCTATATTCAAAAGTTTAAATTGGTTACTGAACAAATAAACGTGCAAGCTCGACATATTTTTGTTGGACAATAGCAGACTTTAATCCTGATGTCGTTAAAAATGTGCTGTTCAATAATATCAACCACTATTGCTGATAACGGTTGCAGACACATATTCTTTAAACACAATACGCAAATCTTCGAACGATTGTATTCGTGGCTTTTTGGTTTCATGTTTCAGGTCTCCTGACAGAGTGAAACGTAAATATATATTTATTAATAGGTGTGAAATTGGGATATATTTATAGTTATTATTAACAGGCATACCTCTAATCAGCAAACCAAAATGTTGACCCAAAACAATGAATTTATAAACTTATCACGCGACACAATCGCCAATTTTTCACTATACCACCTTGGAACGCGACAACTTAAGCAATGCAGCGCCGATTTCCCTACTATTGATGCCAATTTAGTTGTTTGTGCAATCTGTGAAACCATTTGTAATGTAATGATCCATGAGTAAATGTTTTCTCAAACGCATTGTTTATTACTTATCGTAAAAAGCAATATCTTTTGAAAATATATTCGAATTTTAAGACGGTAGCATAGAACTGAATCTAAATAAGGGTTATTTATTGAAAATCTTTTAAATCTCTAACATTTTTTTTATTTTAAATTTTAATTACTGTAAATAGTTACCATTTTAGTTTTGTTTAAATAAATAAATTTTGATTAAAAATATAGAATTTTACTATTTACTGAATTTATAATCAACTGAACAGCAACACTGCCAAAACAAGCTTGTTTTATGGAAATCTGGACAAACATTTAAAAAGGGCACATCGACATTGGTGAACAATGGCTTTGTAAGATGCTGTTGAGCCCAATTCAACTCGATCACGTTCACCAATACTAGTTTCAGGAAGAACTAACACTAATCCTTCTGATAGTGGTGTTAGTTTGTATGGGAGAGCTAAAAAGGGATCTCTAGCCCTTTTCAAATGTTTGTCTAGAAATAATTGTCATGGCCTTCTACGGTTCGATTGAGTTTTCATCATATGGTACAAGCGATTCATTGTATCATACTATTGGTGGAAGAAGATCACCTATGGTACGTATCTCTTACTAAAATAAAAAAAAAATGTTCAGGACCCCCCGATAGAACATTTCCAAACCGGTCTCAAATGAAAGGGGAAAGCCTAAGCTTTCATTTGGTGGGTGTTTCAGCGATACTGATTTTTTTATATTAATGTTTTCTACCAGAGACACCGTGGCTACGACTGGTAATGTCACTTTTCGATCCTTATGGATTCATCGCCCACTTTGTCGTCCACGGCAAGATATTGATGCAACATATCTGGAGGAGCGGGACAGAATGGGACGAAGAAATTTCCCCCGAGCTGTATAAAATGTGGCAAGACTGGATACGTTTGCTGGAGCGGTTACGGGAGGTGGAAGTCCCACGATGTTTCTTTGGTACAACCGGCAGCAGCATACGTGCAAATATCCAGTTACACGTATTCGTCGACGCAAGCGAGCAAGCTTGCGTGTGCAGCGTATCTTCGTATAGTGCAAAACGGAGTTGTCCACTGCGCCCTTGTCGCGGCGAAAACGAAGGTGGCCCCAGTGAAACCGCTTTCTATTCCTCGGCTTGATATGCAGGCTTGCATAATCGGGTGTCGTTTGATGGAAACCATAAATGCAGCACTGAATCTCAACGTTGAGGAGCGATTCTTCTGGACGGACTCCACGACGGCACTTGCGTGGATTAAATCCGACAGCCGCCGCTATCATCCATACGTGGCATTTCGAGTTGGCGAAATTCTTAACAGCTCAAACGTCGACGAAATGGTACCACGTTCCTTCAAAGCAAAATGTGGCGGACGTTGCCACAAAATGGGGTAGTGGTCCAGACTTCCGACCGAACAGTCGTTGGTACATGGGTGAGCCTTTCCTTCACCAGTCCAAATCCGAGTGGCCGAAACAGGCGCAGAAGCAGTGGTACACGGATGAAGAGTTGCGTGCAGTCTATCATCTTCATCGGGAAGTGCCTCAGCCGCTCATTGATGTAAACAGGTTCTCCAATTGGAATCGTTTGCTACGGACGGCTGCGTACGTTTGTCGCGCTGCAAAGAAGTTTCGCAATCAGAGAAACAATGGACAGCTAACGAGCGATGACCTGTTGCAGGCAGAAAATCTTTTGTGGCGACAGACACAGTTTGAAGCTTTCCCGGACGAGTATAGCGTGCTGAAGTATAATGTTCAGCATCCGAATGAACCTGCAGTGCATCTGGAAAGGAACAGCAAACTGTATCAAAAGTCGCCGTTCATGGATGATGCGGGTGTAATTAGAATGAACAGCAGAATTTCAGCTGCACCAACCGCTTCGTTCGAGACGAAATATCCAGTCATTTTGCCAAAAGACCATGCTACGACTCGTCTACTGGTTGATAGTTACCACCGACGCTTTCTGCACGGTAACAATAATACAGTTTTCAACGAAGTTCGACAGCTCTTCAGGATTCCCCAACTACGTTCAATCATCAAGCGGGTTACCGGAGAATGCCAGAGTTGCAAAATTAAGAAAGCTATTCCGAGGTCACCCATGATGGCCCCGCTTCCAGCCGTACGACTAACTCCGCACATTCGGGCGTTCAGCTATACTGGTGTGGACTATTTTGGCCCTATATTTGTCAAACAGGGTCGCAGCTTAGTGAAGCGGTGGGCAGCATTATTCACGTGCCTCACTATACGTGCAGTGCACATGGAAATCGTATATAGTCTGTCGACTCAATCCTGCGTGATGGCAATTCGTCGTTTTGTTAGTCGAAGAGGATCTCCAGCAGCATTCTACTCCGACAACGGAACCTGTTTCAGGGGTGCCAACAATCTGCTGTGTAAACAGATTCAAGCCCTTCACCAGGACTGTGCGGTAACATTCACCAATGCAAAGACTTCGTGGCATTTCAATCCGCCCTCTGCACCTCACATGCACAGTTAAAAATAATGAAGATTACACGTCATGTAAACTTCATTTATGCGATGTAAACATGACGTCATGTAAATTTTAGTCTGAAATCATGTAAAAATGTGTTATATGTCATGTAACCACACGGAATCCTGATGGGTTACATGACATATAATTGAAGTTTACATCACATATCATGTAAATATCCATGATTTTCCACGTTCCAATTATGTGCATCATATGTCTCAGAAATTTACACGTTTCGTTCGAACTGTGTGGGAGGATGCTGGGAGCGTATGGTACGCTCCGTCAAAACGGCAATGGCGGCTATAGCAGATCATCCACATCATCCAAGTGACGAAGTGCTTGAGACGGTGCTACTAGAAGCTGAAGCAATCATTAACTCGCGACCGCTCACCTACGTTCCACTCGATGACGCAGATCAAGAGGTTTTAACACCGAACCATTTCCTACTCTACGGGTCGACGGGAGTGGTTCAACCAAGGTCAGCATTAACAATAGAAGGATCTACATTGCGGGACAGCTGGAAACTCTCACAATACTTGGTGGATCTGTTCTGGAGGCGATGGGTGCGGGAGTACTTACCAACTTTGACCAGGCGAACAAAGTGGTTCCAACCGATAAAACCGTTAGAAACCGGAGATGTAGTGCTCGTAGTTGATGACACCAAACGAAATGGATGGCTACGAGGACGGATCATTGAAGTAATGAAGGGGAAGGACGGACAGACCAGGAGGGCAGTAGTTTCGAACCAAAGACGGATTGTTAACGAGGCCTGCTGTTAAGTTGGCAGTACTGGACGTACAGGCAAACCGGAAGTCGTGCCTTGATGCAGGCTCCCCGGAACTTCACGGGGTGGGGAATGTTAAAGAACCACAGGGCAGCAACGTTTGGTGAGTTCCGTATCACCCGCAGTTGTCGAATTGACGGCTGGTAAATGAAAGCGTAGATGGGAGAAAGAATGACGTAGCAGGCAGAGGAATGATGAGGCAGAATTGAGAATCAAAACAAATAGCAAATCAAGTGCAGGTGAAATTGAACTGAAAGAATTTCTAGTTAGTGACTAGGTAAATTGTTTATCCTACTTAAATATTACGTAAAATTGGTTCTAATTATTATTACATTTAATAGTATCTTAAACCTAGTAGTACGGAATTGAAGCATATGAATTCGTTATTTCCTTATAGCTACATTCTAAAAAGTAAGTAATGCAATACAATTGAATTCTAAGACTAATTGTTCGGATGATGGTTGATATTAGGTTTATGCATAACGCATTGCGGTTTTTTTTTGAATTGTTTCGGCTAGAAATAGAAGGACACGAAAATGTGAGTAAATTGATTTGTGCAAATTATCTCCAAATTACTTATTGCAATATAATTGCAGCTTTGAAGCTGAAGTAACTGCTATCAAGACGTGTCACGACCTTCCTTACGTTATCCGAAACATTACGGGTTTCCTTAAAATTCCTTGGAAACACATCCCAATTTCAAGCTTTGTTAATCTTTAGATCTCCGACCCCTGACAAGGCATTTTCATAAAGCTGCCATTTAATCATAATTTGAATATTTGCACGGTTTGAGCACCGTGGCCGGGGTTTTCTTGAATGCATGAATGTCACATAAAAATAATAAATGAAATCAAAATGAAAATAATATGACAATAAACGAAGAATAAACATTGTTATTATGGATGTGGTCGCTCAGAGCACCTAAAACAGCGTTACCTAAGTGCTTCTTTGGACACATTTCATTTTATGATCAAATACACAATATCAAACATACAAAAATCTTTGTGAATTAAAAAAACACAAAATTGAAGGCAGAACTCGGTAATCAACTGATGTTGCCATTCTAATGCCGCCTAACATAGCTTCCGCTAGGGCCTTCCTTTAGAGCCTTCCTTTAGAGCCTTCCTTTAGAGCATCTCTACCCCAAATTCTTCGGTGGCCTTTTGGAGACTATTTCTATTATTCGCCAAAGCATATCAAGCGACATCGCAATCTAGATGATTTTTGAAAAAAATAAAAGCTTATAAAAATTGTACAATCTAATCCAGAGACTGATATTGGTTTCAACTGGAAGCTGTGATTGAAAAAACTGGGATATGTGGATTAACCTTCATCCAGTCAACATACTTTTCACATGCACAAAACACACTAAAATGTGTATAACTTTTTTGTTTCTCAATGGATTTTGTTGAATTTTTCAGAACTTCCCAAACTCTCTTAGTTTATGTTGAAACGAGCAACGATCGTTTCAAAGAAAAACGATAAGTTTACCTATAAAAATGGCAAGTGGCTCGAATCAAGCAGTGCGGCCAGTTTGCTAATTGGGTGAATAAATAAGTGTTGAATAAGGCTAGCTACTCGATCAACCCAGAAAGAAAATTCATTACAAAATAATAAGGAATCAAGAAAACCGGAAATTATATTACGTATTAGAATTATCACTGAATAATAGAAATAGGAGGTCTCCTATAGGGGACGGAATACATACTCGGTCTTTCCTTGCTGGACCGCCGAGTCAGAAAGACAGTAAAAGTTATATTCAGTGAAGTGAGATCGTGAGCGAATAATATTGTTAATCTAGTATGAAAAAGTTTTTATATAATTAATAGTGATTCTAAATGATTTATTAGTTTTTCAGAGGTGTGCTACCTTTACGTTTCCTAAATTGATCAAAACGTGAGTCGTGTGAGAATCAAAACCGATCATTAGTAAGTGGCAAATCATTAAAACATAATCGAGATTTGTAACAAGTTAATTTAATAGATTAGGTAACACTAAAGTGAATCGTGAGGAAAACTGGAGAAAATACAACATTGTGGAAAAAGGGAAGAATCGAAGGTAATTGGGTACATGTGCATTGAAGTCAAGGTTGTTCTAATGTGAATTCATGTGATACAGCTCGTGTGCGCCGGCGGCCCAGCCGATTTGGGGTTATCCAAGATACGGCACCCCACCGTTAAAGAGCAATTCGGTGGATGTAGTGGAAGGAAGCTGGATCAGTCCGCCTGGGTGCGCCCTATCGTCTTGTGGCGCCGCGCCATCATAGGCCACTTGGAGAGCTTCGGCCAACGGACAAATCTCGGCCTCGCCTTTCCACCTGCCATCACGGTGGTTCCTCACTTCTTGCGAGTAGCGTCTAGCAAGGGAAAGATTGCCAGCGTGATTGATCCTTTTGCTCATGGGCTTCCCATCGTCTAGATCTGTGTCATCCTGCCACACGACAACAACGTCGGTGTCTCTTCGCTCAACGTCGCTATTCCTTCGACGACGACGGTGAACACGTGCTTCGGCTCTGACTACCACCATCATTCAGAGAACACCCAGCGGCGCCGGGGGGGGGGGGGGGGGGCGGTACTCCCCTCTGCTGGGGCAAACCGTCGGAAAACACCACCACCACGAAGGTCATCGTCTATTGCTCGAGCAAGCACTGTTCCCCTCAAGCCATCCCGAGGAGGGGGAGTGGCGGCGACGCATCGGCAGATCGACTGTAAGTACCCGATTGGAAACCGAACACCTTGCGAAAATACTCTAACCGTACCGAGAGCTAAACCATTGTTAGGCTAAAGAAATCCTATAAGAATCTCCAAATCACACAACCAAAATTTAAATTCAAACCCAGAAAACGTGACGTCACTGTTAGGAGGCACTTTGTAGAAATCAATCGAAAGCAATCAATTAGGAACAAGACAGAAACGAAATGCCCCTGAAAGATTTAATAAATTATGTTTTGAAAACGCGATCGCCTAGCATGCAAACTTAGAATAATTTCGCTGAATAAAATTTTTACCACTCAAATTTTACTTTACAAATATAATTGGACTTAATTTTAATTGAACTATCTTACTTCGATTGAATCTTTGGGAATATTGTTGGCTGGTCTGACAGGTTGTTGGGATCGAATCTCGGAGGTCGGTTCGATAGTGGGGTTGGATAATTAGGCTAGCTGGGCAAACCGATCTGTAATTCCTAGCAGACGAACATAGATCGTCTGGCGCATAAGCTAGGAATTTGGAGGCCCCACTAAGGCCCTTCTTACAATGTTCTAGGAAAATTTGAATATGGTCCAAGTGGTTCCGGAGTTATTCCGGATTGTTTGGGGTACCAGAATTGGCCAAATCATCCATTCAACAGATAGCTCAAGACCTTGATGAACTAGAAGGTTGGTGTCTTCTGCAAAGTTGTTCAGCAGATTTCTCCTACTGACTCTTCTCTGTCCGTACCGCCACTGTTCGCTCACACTGCTCCTCTTGTTCCTCCTCCGCCTACGCCTTCGTCTTCCAGCCATGTTGCTCCACCGTCATCATCGTCGCCATCACTCCAGTCCTCCTCAACACCAAAGCCCCCGCAATCGAAACGGCATAGATGTTACCCAGAGTCTTCCAAGGGTCCGTACGAAGTGTTCGTTTGTCAGAAAGATAAGCCAGTACTGCTTGTATCGGCCGAGGTTCATACACATTTTCGGTCTGTCAAAGAAGTCAAACAGGTCGGATTCACTAAGGTTCGCCTCATCTTTTCCGATCGGCTAGAAGCCAATAATGTTGTTTACAATGAACTTCTCAGCAAACTCTACAGAGTTTATATCCATAGCAAGAAAGTTGAAATCGATGGCGTAATCAATCAAGCTGAGATTGACTTACTTACTTTACTTTTCTTGGCTCTACGTCCTTCAAGACATGACCTGCGCCACAATGTTACGCCAAGTAACTCGGACCATGGCTGCTAACCTCCAATTTCTCGATCGCCCCACACTTCCAAGATCCTGCTCCACTTGGTCAAACCACCTAGGTCGTTGCGCTCCCCTTCGTCTTTTACCGGCCGGATTATGAGTTAACATCATTTTGCGGATTGTTGTCCGGC
>NW_018734788.1:0-27118 GCF_002204515.2 Aedes aegypti
ATCAACAAGTTTTCTGGGTCATCAGGAACGGGAAAGGTAGGGACTGAGCTGATGGTGGGCTGCATACGACGCTTGAAGCTATCATTATAGCTATCTACACTAGCCAAGCTGGCGAAGTATTCGCCGAGGATTCTAGCTACCGTTGAGGGGTCAGAGATGTGCGAGTTTTCAATACGGAGAGTCAGAGGCTTTGTCTTTCTTTTGCCACTGAGGGCATTTACTCGAGTCCAGAGGGCAGATGAAGTTTGTGATGCGTTTATGCTATCCAGAAAGTTCTCCCAACTATTGCGTTTGGCGTCTGCAATGACCTTTTTGCATTCACTGTGCCGGCTTCGGTATAAGTTCAAAGCATTCTCCCTGCTAGGATCGCCTATGGGAATGCGTTTGACGGCGCGTAATGCTTTCCTTCTGGCCTTTACCGCTATCAGAGTGTGATCGGTCCACCAATGTAGTGCTTTGCGACCCGGTTGGTTACTGCTGCGGGGTATGGAGGACTTGGCAGCTTTGTTAATAATGTCAGTGAGCTCTTGCAAATGGGCGGATTCGCGACCCCTAGATGAATTCCGGAAAGTTTGTTCGTAGTTATCCCAATCGGCTTTTTCATATAACCATCTTGGACGACGAGTGGTCGCCGGTGGAGCGACGTTGGTAGCAATATGAATAGGGTAATGATTACTACCATGAAGGTCGGAGTCAACATTCCAATGGGATCGATTGGTACAGGACCGGCTAGCCGCAGCCAGGTCATAGCCGATACGGAGTTTCCTTGAGAAAGGTATTGATCCATTGTTGAGGACAATGAGATCGTGTTCTTCGAAGACATGTAGTAGAAGAGGTTCCTCGATTATCAGTGCGTGCCCGCCCCATATTGGATGGTGGGCATTCATGTCACCCACTAGCAGAACTGGATCTGGTGTTGCTTCAAGGAGTCTATGAGCTGTTCTTGAGATTTGGTTGGGCACCACAGGGAATATAGATGTTTACTACCACTGTTGAATGGTCCATGGGAGACGCACTCCAACGGCTGGAAGGTCGGTTTCGAGCCTAAGACTTCAAAGAGGAATTGAGGCTAAGACTCCCGACTGCAACGATGTCTTAGGTTGTTACGCGTCGAAAGAGGGCCCAACGGTATTGGCCACGAAGAGATCGACTAAGCTGTTCGGTTGTGACCCTGTTCACTTCTTGCAGAGCTAAAGCACCATGGTGTATTGAACTTGTGAGAAGCTCCAGGTTCGCGAGGTTATTAAAAAACCGTTGATATTCCACTGAAGTAAGATGTTGACTGGCTTTGGGAGTGCAGGCGTAGGATGATAGGTTTCGGAAATCGATGAGCCACGGCTACGATTGTACGAAGTTTGTCTGTAGGCTCTGCTGCCATAACGGTGCCTGGACTGCCGTTGGAACGATGCGACCTGATTTGCAGGTAAATGAATTGGTAGGGGATTCGTTGCGGGAGCAGCGAAAGACAGAGATCCATCGATGGAAGATGACGGTGAACTTTCCGCTGGGGGATTTGATACAATGGGATGGGGAATAGCGTGATGGGACTTACCGCCCGAGTTGAGGTGCTCGGGGTGCCCAAATGTTCTGTAATTTATTCTATGTTGTTTGATATATACTCCACTATCAAAGTTACCCCAGAACAGAAAACCGTCTTTTGATTACATGAAAAAATATATATCCTTTCAGAATAAATCTTTTGGCAATCTATCAACTGCAATCGATAGTTAGGATACCAGTACTTGTTTTAAAAATATAAATTATGATTTTTTGAAACAGCAGGCATAAATATTCAAGTTTTCTTCGACAAAAAATTATCAAAGTTACCCCGTTTTACGGTTCCTCCATCTACAGGTATTGTTGCATAAAACAGTATTTAGTGCAACACCCCCACCAGATGTTAATATGGTGTTTTCAATTAAATTGGTTCTAAGTGTTACGTATGTTTGTCTGTGGTATGATATGACACCGTAAGCAGCGAATGCAGCAGAACCTCGCCTCGCGGTGTACGATGTGGCACAAAACTTTTCTCGGAACGAACAGTCTTCTCCCAGTTGGATGTTGGTTCGGAGAAGTTTGGATACAGTGGCCCAATTTCATATTCGTACAGGACACTGGTGTCACATCATGTAAGTAAAAAACTATTAACGTAAAACGTGGTAACTTTGATAGTTTTTTTTGACGTTGGATAACGTCTTACGGCAACATATGGGGGTACAATTCAGAAAAACGAAAAATTGAGCATGTAACGAAAAATGGTCAGGTTTTGACCGCTAATAACTCAGTCATTTATCGATAGATTTTCAATATTTATCCATGAATCGATTGGAAATTTATCTACGCGTCGATCCAAATGGAGGACACTATTGATTATTAGCAACAAACTATTGAAATATCGTAAAACGTTGACCCCTTTCTTATCTAACCAATCACGTTCAAGCACATTTTTCGGTTCCGCTTCCCACTATAAAAGCGCACCGCACCCTGCTTCTTCCCTCATTCTTCTTTTTGCCGTCAGACTGTGAACACGGTCGGCGAGCAAATTTCGAGAGTCATTCGCGTCCTCAGTTCAGTTTTCAATAGGACGCGAATACAACACGCATTAGAACCGAAGAACCACGCATTTCGGAGCCGCAGCAACTGAAGCCGCTCATTTGAGTGCACCAGCCAGCATAATCGTTTTCGGCCAGAAATCGTCGCTACCAGCCAGTGCTCCGCTGTCATTGCCATGCGGGAGGCTAGCGCGGTCATTCTGGTTCATTAGATCGAGCGGCACAGCCGTCACCGTCCGTGTAATATTCCCTAATTTGTTCGAGATGGCTGAAGAAAATCGACCAAAGCCGCTTGTTGAAGCGCACATCGTCATCCGCACCGCTAATCTCATCGGGCGAGGAGGATTGAAACCAGTGCACCGTCAAAATATGTCCGTGTTACGCAAATTCAACAACTCAATCGGCCCTTTTGAGAGCCAACAAATGTGTTTTAAAGAGTTATTTGTATAATATTCCCTAATGTGTTTACCACATACTTGCTATAATCTCTTAATTCATCTCATAGCATCATACAATAATTGATTTATTACGAATAATTGACAATACGGCAATTTGGAGCTGTTTCCGAGGATGCTGCTGCAGTGCCGTCGGGTTGCAATAACAGCATAATGCTAATCTGTACATCCCTTACCCAGACATCAGTTTCATATAGCCTATTTCCCAGATAAGAAAACGAAGAATATGAAAGGAGGAGCATCATCTGCTATTCTAAGGGTATAAAGCATTCCTCCTTCGTTGAATCTGGTTTCATTCTGTTTTCGCTTTCGAGCTGGTAAGAGCTCCTCCAAACCTGCTCAGCTCCTCGCCACCAGAGGCAAGCTGTTGTACGAGATGGCTGAAGAAAATCGACCAAAGCCGCTTGTTGAAGCGCACATCGTCATCCGCACCGCAAATCTCATCGGGCGAGGAGGATTGAAACCAGTGCGCCGTCAAAATGTGTCCGTGTTACGCAAATTCAACAATTCAATCGGCCCTTTTGAGAGCCAACAAATGTGTTTTAAAGAGTTGATTGTGTAATATTCCCTAATTCGTTCGAGATGGCTGAAGAAAATCGACCAAAGCCGCTTGTTGAAGCGCACATCGTCATCCGCACCGCTAATCTCATCGGGCGAGAAGGATTGAAACCAGTGCACCGTCAAAATATGTCCGTGTTACGCAAATTCAACAACTCAATCGGCCCTTTTAAGAGCCAACAAATGTGTTTTAAAGAGTTATTTGTATAATATTCCCTAATGTGTTTACCACATACTTGCTATAATCTCTTAATTCATCTCATAGCATCATACAATAATTGATTTATTACGAATAATTGACAATACGGCAATTTGAAGCTGTTTCCGAGGATGCTGCTGCAGTGCCGTCGGGTTGCAATAACAGCATAATGCTAATCTGTACATCCCTTACCCAGACATCAGTTTCATATAGCCTATTTCCCAGATAAGAAAACGAAGAATATGAAAGGAGGAGCATCATCTGCTATTCTAAGGGTATAAAGCATTCCTCCTTCGTTGAATCTGGTTTCATTCTGTTTTCGCTTTCGAGCTGGTAAGAGCTCCTCCAAACCTGCTCAGCTCCTCGCCACCAGAGGCAAGCTGTTGTACGAGATGGCTGAAGAAAATCGACCAAAGCCGCTTGTTGAAGCGCACATCGTCATCCGCACCGCAAATCTCATCGGGCGAGGATTGAAACCAGTGCGCCGTCAAAATGTGTCCGTGTTACGCAAATTCAACAATTCATCAATCGGCCCTTTTGAGAGCCAACAAATGTGTTTTAAAGAGTTGATTGTGTAATATTCCCTAATTTCCCCTTTTCAGGGCCACAAAATCAATGAAAAGAGTTATTTTGAATTAATACATTTGAAAAACAATTCTTCAATATAATCTCCCAAGCTTCTGAATACATGTAAAGTGATTATTTTGTATTAACACAAAATAATAACACACAATGTCTATAATAAATCAGAATTGACATGCAACAAATAGTGTGAAAATTAATTGGATTTTTAGCAAAAGAAATGTTTCATAAGTTTGTGACTGTCTCAAGCCAGCAAATAGAAGAAGCTAACGTTATCCAACGTCAACTTGGCGGTCGTATCTCGGAAACAACCTCTTACTTTTCGAAGAAAACTTCAATATATATGCATGCTGTTTCAAAGAATTATAATTTATATTTTTAAAACAAGTACTGGCATCCTAACTATCGATTGCAGTTGATAGATTGCCAAAAGATTTTTTCTGAATGGATATATATATATTTTTTCATATAATCAAAAGACGGTTTTCTGTTCTGGGGTAACTTTGATAGTGGAGTATAAATCAAACAAAATAGAATGAATTACAGAACATTTATAGGGCGTTGCATACCTCTAGGCGTTTAACGCTATATGGAAAAAATGGTCCCAGTTCGTACAAATGGTTTTCGCTAAGAGATTTGAGACCGAATTCATGTTCTACTATAACTAGGCTGTCAAGGATAAGTGACGAACTTATTATAACTTCATCAAATAGTGATTTAAAATGTTCCATTTGCTTTGCTAAAATTTCAAAATCATGCACGGTGAAGTATTGACAAACAGCTATGAACTTCTATTTATAAGCAAGGATTTGAACATGGTATAAACCTGAAAGTTTGTGAGGATGCTTGAGATATATCCCTAATCCAGATTTCATCACCAAAACTCGTAACAATTTGCTCATATGGTTGATATAATTGAATTTCTGTTAGATATCATTGAGTTCCTTAGGAAATTGCATACATTTAGACGTTTTCCGCGTAATTCTTGAAATTTAACGATTCGTTATTTATATAAATATTGCATTGTTAAGAATTTTAGAAGCATATTCGGATTCAGGGAACTCAAATTTATCATATAGAGTTGTTTTGGAAACTAGCAATAATGGCATTGACAAGTGATCAATTTCACCCCGAAATGAGATCCTCTGATTTTATATTTTAGAGGTATTTGTTAACACTAAAATGACATTTGTTAGAAAATTTCGGTACATAAGTCGATGAGGCTCACCTTCGTACTTGTTTTCCTGCATTTAGTTGTTTGGCATTGTTAACATTATAGAAAACAGACTAGAAAAACCGTGAAAAATTATCAATTTCACCCGAAATTATGGTACTCTACTACGTCTGAGCAACGTTATATAGCACTGGAGCAATTAAATAGAGCATTTAAAATCAGTTTTGAATGTTGTATGTTTAAATTTTGATAGGTGTACGAATATGGGATTGGCTCAATTTTAGACACAAATTCAATACTTTTCCATTATTCCAAAGATTTTAGCGAATAAATAGAGTTTATGATTGCCGAGCAATAGATGACACCTACGACCTTCGTAATTGATGAAGCATATCGAAGTCCGTAAATCATTTATTACTTTTAAATCTACTTGATATGGAAACAGTGCCCCGAACGAAAATGAGGTTGAGTCACTGTAGCTCTTGATGCATTGCTGCTCGAGTAAATAAATGTTTTCGCATTCATAGCGCAAGTCGACAGATGACGCGAACACTGTTGCGCTCGAACATCAGATCTTTGCCGGGAGGACGACGACAGCGACAACCACGACTGCAATGGAACCTATCGCTAGGCTAGCAGTGAGTGAGTAGAGTAAAATGGTCCAAAGCGCTCTCATGAGGTACAATGGACTAGCATACATTTTAGTAAAATAAATACACAGATAAAAATATTGGAATTTCAATGTAGCGTAAACAGGAGAGTGTAGTAAAAGTAAATTAAATTCATCTTTTGTTACAGCATCACGTTTAATTTTCAACTAAAGATGCTTGAATGTTACATGATCGTATAAATTAAAGTGCATTCAATTGAAAAATAAGTGATTTGTCGCTCACATTCCAGTTTATTTTGATGCTCCAAATATGTACATGAAAATAAACTGAAATTTACAACATATTTTTGGCTGTGTAATATTTACAGTACTTACCATGTAGAACGACACTTCGAATAACTATAACTATGGTAGTACAATATCGTTCTCAGAACTACACTTTTACAAAAAGCCAGTTAAATTTACGTCCTCTATGATGCACATAAAAGAAGCGAATCGTTTGACATAAAATAACATCTGGTCTTAAAATTACATGAGAATAAAAAACCAAAAAAATATTACACGGCGAGACGTAAAAGTCATTATAACTGACTTTTACATCACGACGTGTAATTTTGATCTAACCTTGTTGGCAGGTTTATTGAAGAACGCATTCATAAATTCCTATGTGTGTATTTGAAAATTTGTATCTTGAAAATAACTAAGAAATTCTTACCTTGCTGCTTTTGACGATAAACTATTAGAACACATTCAATGGGCGATACATAGGAAAATCTAATGATCATTTCCACATCACATGTGCAGTGTTGTGAAAAACTCAATTTCTCACAACTCACGCTTGAGATTTTTCATGCGTGAGTTGTCAATCATGCAACTCAGCAGTCAAAAAATCATGGATGAGTTGGCTCACATTTTTAACTCATTGTCTCGTATTTCCACAGTTTACTCACACATGGCAATAATTTCTTGTTAGTCTGGTAAAATTATGTTAATCCTTTCTAACGGATTTCACGAGTTTTTGCCGGGTTTTGCGACTGAATAATTTTTCACGGTTTGAGTTGATTGAGTTGATTTTGCATCAAAATCTCAAGTGTGAGATTTGCGAAGCAGATATCTAATGAGTTTGCTCTCACGGGAGAGCGTATTGATTGAAATTTTGAGTGTGAGTCTATCAACACTGCACATGTGCACCTTTTCGTAGAGTCCTTCATTGCTTGAAGGAGTAAAAATTGAAACACATTTTTAACAGAACGACAATTTGTTCAGTCGTAGCAATTTACGGTAACTAAAACATGCTCACGTTCGATTGCACTACACTAATAACGCACGGAACACAACTTTTGGAAATGGTTTTAATCTTGTTTTCCAAATTTTACAAAATGATCAGCCGACGCAAACCAATACGAACCATATTTTCACACCCGTAGAGTCTCGTGCTAAATATTCACAGATTGCCCAATCACAACCGCACTTGTCCGATAGAAAAGAAGTATTTGTTACTCTGCCAAATGGTGTGTGCAAAATTTAATGTCTAGGAACACTCCCATTTTCTTCATTCATTCATCATCATTCATCAAAACACACAAGAGAAGACGCGACGTAAACTAGATCGGCCATGTTGAAAACAAACTGCATGATGCCGGTGCTAAGATCGAGCCCCATGTCAAACATCATGTAAATTTATGTCTTTTTAAATGAAAATTCAAGTCATACGTTTATATATTACGGCAGACAAAATGTGATATTAGAAAATTGACGCAAACACTGCATATGTTTGTAAAAATAGATTAGTGAACGTAATCTCCAAACTAATGTTATTGGAAATCGTAGTTCGTTTTACGGTTTCGAACTTTAAGTCAAAGGAAACATGAAATTAAGTTGAAAATGCATTTACGTCACAAATTGATTCAGTGCATATTGAATTAGGTCACATGTAAATTTCAAAATTTTTAAGAGTGTATGGTCTCTTTTGCTATTCGACTTCAACAGAGAATTTTTATAGAAATTGGAAGCTTTTGGTGAAAATGTGTTAAACACAGATCTCAAAATAAGCTTTAGACACTATCAAGTATCATGTATCTAAACATTCCTAATTTCATAAATTCTTTCTTCATATATCCTTAAAATCCATTATGATTCATATTTTATTTAATTCATTTATTTATATTCCAAACATTATATTCGTTTCTTATATCTAGGTGTTCTGTGTTAGACATCCTATCATCCTAATCCGGTAAAACTACACTCTTAAAAATAATGAAAATTACTGCGGACGTAATTCACATCATGACTGAATGACACATTATGTAAGTGATGAAATGACTTAAAAATGTGTTCCAAAAGATGTATTCAACGAAAAACGTAATTTTACATGGTGAAGGACATGATTGACATTTCCCGAATCAGACACCATCGTATTTAAAATGTGACACAAATTCACGTCATTTGGCTCGCTTCTTTTATGTGCATCTAAAAGACGTAAAAACACATTATTTTTTCGGAGTGTGTATGCTTGTATTAACATTTGATACATGATACATTTCATATGCCGTAGCAGTTCAGATATTTTACAGGTGAGTTTATGTCACCTGCTTATAACAGAAAAAAAAACAAAAAAAAACGCTTTCAATTCACTTTACCTAACTTAAACTAAATACAGTCGACTCTCTACATCTCGATGTTCTCTCCCTATGTCGATGATATTTTCGGTTCCTTCATTCTGCATACATTTTCACTCTCCATATCTAGATATCCTCCTTATCTCGATATCTCCCTATCTCGATGTGATTCTCGTTCCCAATGTTCTCTCCGTATGTCGATATGCCTATTATCAAAGGTTACTAGACTGTATTTTAGAGACCCAAAACACTTTGCGAAGACAAAATGACGTCTGTTTGTTTTGAATTTTCTTGGTAACGGAGTGATTTTCAATCTAGTATTCCTTACAAATTGGTTCTATGTCTCGATCTCTTCCTTGCTCGATGGTCCCTTCGATATCGAGATGTGGAGAGGCGACTGTAGGGTAAATTATGTATTTTGGACAGGCTAAGGATATGTCTGGAAACGGCGATCGATTAACTGCCTTAGATACTAATAATTTATTACGTTATAATACTTATATGCTTAATGTATCATTGTTTTTTGAGTTTCTGGAGAGATAAAGCTTACAAACTGCAGCAATAGGTGCTAAAATAGCGTTTTTTAATTGCCTGTCTGTTATACATTTCGGACATCAAATATACATTTTGGACACCTTCATTTGAATATAATTTGGACAGGGGCGTTATCTCACTATCTATTCAATGGTTCCATAAAAGGACAATCATATCATAATGTTTGAAGAGTTTACATGTGACTTATGCATTTTTACGCTTATTGAATGTGTATATTGGTGATAATCAATAATTTCATTTAATGCAAGCAAATATCATCAGATCCACGAAATACGCCTGCAAGTATGCATGCATGCGACATTCCAGTGCGTTTCATCAGATGGCCAAATTATATCAACTGAACAAAAACCGTTATCTATTTTGGACACCACCTGATTTATGCCTTATATACTTATGTTAAGATTTTAGATGAACTTAGCTTCAATTTTAGACATATTTTATCATATTGCCGCCTTTAAACTTTTTATGAATGCCTATTCTGAGCGCTATTATTGCGTTTAAAGTATGTTCTTGAAACGTACATCCTCTTGCATTCGTAGGTTTCACAGGTGTTCTTTTGATACAATTTACAATTTTGGTATTTTTGAAGCTAATTTGTAATTGTTATGAAATTGGCCATCATTGATAAGTAGCATAGTGTATTAATAATGCAATACATGATTTTCCGTACATAAATTCCTCATCATCTCATTGTAAATGAGCATAGAACAAGCAGCCTGTCCAAATTATATGCATGTCCAAGTTATATACGTTACCCTATACAACGCTTTAATCGTGAGAATAGAAGATTGCAACGATTTTTGACAAGTACTGGTATCATTGTTTTCAGATTTTCCAAAGGGGAGAAAGAGAGCGATCTTCTGATGACGTTACCGTGCAATTGGCAATACCATGGAGAGAGCCTCAGAATCATTTCCAAAAATTGAGTTCAAGTTGACATTTTAACCAATCTTCCTCTATGCTGCACCGCAGAAATGTGACGATGAAAGGCGACGGACGACGCACAGTGTCTAGGAGTGTGTCATTGCCGACATTGAGGGCATTTATTTCAGCCAGGGTGGGCCTTGTAGTGATTTAGGTGTATCGCAATTAGGTATTTTATTACGTGTAATTTCGTTATTGTGGACCAGAACTGCTTTAAAATCTTACCAAACTAAGGATTGATCTATTAGCTGAATGGTAAGTAATCCATGGTGCTAAAAAACTCCACCTCTGCAAATCAACCGTAAATTGCTTGATGTATTATCGACCTCGTAACAAATCATATTGCACCAGCTGTTCTTCCTCAAGAGCAGGATGGACAAGCAGGGATAATGGATGGGATGTTGAGCGGGGAGAAATAACCCCACAGACCACACCGGCAAAGACGACAGCGAGGATGTCAGGGTCTGTCGTTCTAAGCCACATAACTACCCACCTTTCCTGTATTCCCGACCAGTGGATTATAATAGAATCGTAACAGATTTTGTAGCTTAGTTAGCTCGTTTTTCCTAACAAGTTTTAGAGAATTGAACAAAATTTGTAATTTGTAACAAATTTCGATATAATTTTGATACAAACTTTGTTGTTACCCACTGGTTGGGTTCGCTTTGGGGTTTTGTGAATCGTGCATCGTCTGTCTCTCCGCACACACAAAGAGAACTCGCCCCGGGAGTTGTTGAACACTGGCTGACGACTGACTGGTGCAGTGCAAATGCGGAAGTGTGTTTTCTTGTGCATCGTCTCCGGGGCTGAGCAGCTCAGTAAGTTTTTCTTCGTCGATTCTTAAGGATTCACCGATGCTTTCTCCCAAGACGGATCAACACACTGGCTGAATGCTAGACACAGTGCTGGATGCGTCGTCTATGGTGGAGTCTTTCTGAGCATTTCTAATTCGTGAATTATTTGTTCGCTTAACTTTTCACTTCACCGGTGGTGGGAAAGGGACTTTGTGAAGATGATGGCTTCGGGATAAAGAGAGAAAAATGCAACAAGAGGATGGATTAACTTTACTGCAGTAAATTCGCAAAACGGATGATGATTAAATGATAGAAACGTTAAGAGTACTTGGTAGTTTCCGCGGCAAAGTAGAATTAATAGCTGGTTGTAGCAATATATTCTGTCGTGAAAGCTTTATTACAGAAAATAAAGGTCCAAATACATTATGCTGGATCCAATGTGCATGAAAAATATAAGGGTTTTTGTAACTAGTGTTGGGAAAATACGGAAAAACGCTAGTTCTTTGTATGAAAGCCTTCACTAATAATAAATTTAATACTATACCATTTAATTCCACTAGGGTAAATCGCCAATTGTTGAACGGTCAAAATGCTCGCTAATTGTTGAACACGCCATACAGAAATACACGGACTGTTCAACATTAGGCGACGTTTTTAGCCGTTTAACATTAGGCGACTTGCCCTAGAGTTTGTATCCTTGACAAATACGCGCATTTCTACTTCAACTGTAAGGCCGTCTTCAGTGTTGTGTACAAGATTGGACTTAGTCTAAGTACCTATTGTACCAAATTCGTGTTTTCATTCATCAGCACGATTGCTTAGTTAGAATCGAAAAAAACAAGAACGTCCATTAATAATAATTGACAAAATTAAAAAAAAATCATATTTTTATCCATTTAGGAGAAAACTACTGTTGAAATTTTGACATATGACCGATTTTAAATAGAACCTTAACATTCTGTGATTTTTCAAGAAAAATGTGAAATTGCAAAACTAGGTGTGAAGTTATAGCTTTTAGAAACTACCTAATACCAAGAGGATCATCGAATGTTTTTATCCATCCCTCTGCACAAAACTTTGCCTTGCAAACTTATAGAGTGTGTGAATCGCTATTTACTCCAAATTGCATTCTGTTCACCCGTCCTTAACCCAATCCACAGTTATCCGACGACGGGGTAAAGAAGGTAAAATCCATAAAGCACCCACGGTGAGAGGCACTTGACGGTTGCAGTTGCTCTTAAACTTGCACTAGTTTTCTTTCGACTTTCCTGCGCATCTCCCTGTTTTACGATGGTGAATCCGCAGACAGGGCTGGGTGGTTTACGCTCCAAGTTCTTCAAGCGTTTCCTCCATGCTGCTGCATTCGATGCTCGGCCGTGGCAATCTACAAAGACCGGGGGACGATGACGCCGGTAATATATTATGCTTGTGCCTGCAAGTCGCAACATAAAAAGCAAAGTGCAGGGCAACAGCACAGCCAGCCAGCCAGCCAGCCAACCAACCAACACACAAAAGTGTAGTCGTGCTATCCATAAAGAACCGCTCTTTCAACAGCCCAAACGAGGCCATCTCGAAAACTTTCACCCCCATACCACTTGATAGGCTGGTTCCACAGGTTGGAACGATAGTAAAGGACAGATGCTCTCAACTTGCGATTCTTCAAGAAGACAATTCACTTGTATGTTAGCAATAGGGCGAATTTTATTATAAAATTATTTAATGTGCTCTGTACTCTGAAAAGACGAGATTCAAACTTTGCAAGATCCTCGCTCGATTTAACTTAGCATTGCTTAACAGCTGTGCATTTGTGTCGACGTCAATATGACTAGTGACTAGAAATCGAATGTTTTGCCTGGTATAATTAGCAACTATGAGCCAAGCGACATATTCAATGCTGACGAAACAGGGCTGTTTTTTAACCCGTATAGGCCTGAGTAAAAGCAAAAGTTCTAAACCCTCACCGCTCAGCGAAATCTCAATGGATTCAAATGATGTTTTTGTCAATATACTGGCACACATATCTAGTTTCTAGAAGTGGACAGAGGAACGCGGAAACATTCTTGTGGCTGGAGTTATTCTGGTGGATCACTGGGTCAGATCGGGTGAGAAGAGTACTATGCGGTTGTGCCCCTGAAGGTAGGCAAATTTCAAGTCACAGATAATTATCGGAATCGGCTATAATGTGGCCACTAGGGGAACTAGGGGCATAATGGACACGTTAAGCAAATGTTCGTTTTAGGACCATTAAATGGCAATGTTTTAAATTTCCCCCCGGCTAGTTTTCAAGTTTGATGCTAGTACGACGTGCCACATTCATTCATAGTGATAAAAATCATATTATATGTCAGAAAAGCGAGATAAAAAATTGGGTCGTAAACAAGGCTGGTAAAAAGGTATCGGGGCGAAATGAACACCTGCATCAAATTTAGTTATTTCAAAATATTCAATGACTGTCAATCATTCCGATATGGAAAAGGGCTCTCCCTCAATCATAATAGCTAAAAAGAACCTTTCTGGGTTCGTTACTTTGCTCAAAAATTAGATTCTTCCACGGTTTTGCTTATATGCCAATTTGAAACTGAGAAAAATTTTAAGTCAAATTTTGAAGAACAATTGAAGCAAAACATAAACTTTTATACCGTCAAACATTTCAAATGAAATACAGATTTCATGCAGTGAATGAACTTTTGATGACGTATGCGTATTATCAGATATTGAGAGGGTGTCCATTTCGCCCCGTATGTTCATTATGCCCCTAATCCCCCTACATGATGGAATTTTAAGAAAATTGCATCAGTGTAAACCAGAGGCGCGTCCGCGTTCGAAGCCATGGGTAGGACAAACTTTGACAAATATTTAGGGTACAGTGAAGCTAAGACATATTTATTGTCGGTTTAAAGTCGAGTTTTTTTTTTGTATTTACGACACTACACCAGAAGAGTGAGTTGAGTTAAGAAAATTCTACTGTTTCCAGGCATTCTAACGATATTTTCAGATCATGATCATGATAACACTAATATAATTCTGAAAAACTTGCTTGTTTTTCGACTCTCATACAATGTGTGCAGAACGAAAAATTGCTGAAGAAACTTCAAAGTATATTTTCTCAAAACTAGGTTTTATGTCACTAACACCCTATTTCAATACCCTATATACCCTATTCGCTACCAAAGAACTAAGAAAGCTTTTCGTCTTAACAGAACTGGTAGCGACTGAAGGCCTGAAAAAAATAAAAAAAAAGACCTCTTGCCTACAGAAGAGATCTGAAAGGAATCAAAAAAGAGGCCGAAAAGAGACCATACCTGAACTCAGAAAACAAAGCGAAACCTAATAGAAGCCAGGAGATAAGAGTTTAATTTTTCATAGCAACAGAGCAATTGCTCGTGACATTACGACAAGTATAACGGACGTGTTGTTTCATAAGTTTCTCTAGAAATTTCATCAGAAATTTAATTGATTATTTATTTCAAAAGGAATTTCTCCAAGAATTATGTTTAGGATACCTCAAGAATTCATCCTGGATTTTCCCAAATTCATTCAGAATTTGGGAAAATCCAAATTCATTCAGAATTTGGGAATTAATTCAGAAATAATCTGAATTCCTCCAAAAAGGATTACAGAAATATTTTAAGAGTGTCTTAACATTTCCGAGATTTTATACAGTGATTTATTCATCAATTGGGTCCTAAAATGTTGAATGAAATCTTGTTTTTATTTAATGACACAAAAAAGCATGTTACTGCAACTATTTTAGCAATTTTGCCCGCTGAAATGACGGCTATATCATATTTAAACTTTAATTTAAAAATTGAGGCCATAAATGAACCTTGACACTTTTGATCATGTTTGACGTTCGCTCAATCGACAAAAACACCCAGTTTTAACACTGGGGTTGTTCCTATCTGACATTTCGGAAGGGACACGGAAAGCAAAATACACCCAAAATTTAGGTTTAAGCCAAGGAGTGTGACAAAATCTAAAAAAAATGTTTTTTGGACTCAAACAAAAAAAAACATTAAAAAATTGAGTAAACATGTGTTTTTTGCCTAAACTTAAGCCTTTGGCACTAAAATTGGTACAGGCCTTTAGGACCCTATTTTCCTAGGACAACCTCTTAGATGTCTGGTCAAAAAGTCTTCCAAAATTCAATCAGATATTTCTCGGGACTTCCTATAAAATTGTCTTTCAGGATTTTTATAAGACTTCAACTAGGGTTTGCTCTCTGAAGACACCGTCAGCAATTGCTCCAGAGATTCATTCTAAGATTTTTACTGAAATCTCTCCAGTAATTTTTCGAGATTTTGTTGATGAAGCCTTGAAAGTTTTTTCTCAGAAATTCTTCCAGGAATGCCTCCAGGCAAAGGATTTTTTTTTCTGAAAAATAAATCCATGAGGTACTTTTAGAGAAAACCCTAAAGTAAAACTTGTGTAAGTTTAAAATTCACCCTCTGGATCTCTGAAATAACTCATCAATTCTTGAGGAAGTTAAGAATTTCCTAGTTAATTTGCTAAAGATAATCGAAAAAATATCAATCTAATCTCGGGATAGTATTCCGCAGGATTTTTCAAAGAAATTTCTCGAAAAACAATGGACAGAACCTCTGTAGAAACTTTTGATGGAATAATTGGAGGAATTATTGGGAAAATATTTTAGTATTAACTGATGAAGAAAAAATATATAAACTTTTGTAGATAGCATGGGAAATGTTTTAGAACTTTATTATTCTTGGATTAAATTCTGGAAAAAATTCTACGAAAAAAAAGAGAAGATAAATTTGTTCGATGAACTTCTTAAGAAAATTGAGATTTCTGGGAGGATTTTTTTCAAGAACTCTGGAATAAACCATTGTGGATTTCCTCGGAAGAAATTCTGTAGAAAATCTTTGGAGGATTGCCTCAATTAACAATTGGAGAATCCGGTTGAAGGATTAGTGAAAAAATCTGAGGGAAATTTTAGGAGAGTTTTGAAAAAAAAATCTGAGACGAAATTCTTGAACTCGTTATAGTCTCTGAAGATTTCTTTCGAGTCTGTAAAATTTTGCATCAGGATTCAATACAAACAGAATAAGGATAACATAGGCTTCAGAGACCATTTTGATTATGGTTGATTAGGATCATTCGTTGGATCAACTTTTGTTGTCAGTCATGTTCAGAAATATGGATATATTTTGTAACTATTTATATCCTTTTCAAAACAATTTAATTGAACAAATTTGACAAAAATAGATCAAGCTGCTTGCCTTCACAGCTAGTATGTCATTTTTTTCTATCTTTATTAACGAGATTTTAAGCCCTGGGCTAGTTCATCTCGGGACCAACGGCTTTACTTCCCTTCCGAAGGAAGTCGTCACTGAAATTTTTAGTGACTATCTCGGGGATGGGATTCGATCCCAGGTCCTCGGTGTGAGAGGCGCTCGCTAGTATGGTTGTTCTCATCTAGTTATAGATAACAAATGGATAATCAGCAAAAAAATATTTATTTTTCCTTTGCTTTGAAGTAACCCGGCTAAATATTTCACTGGAATTTCTTCAACAACTCTGCTATAAAAAACTTTCAGATAAACGTCATAATCTGCTCTAAATATATTCATGAATGATGCCACAAAATATAATTTGGAAATTTAATAAATCATTTTTTCAGGAATCAACTAACACCTTCTTCCAGAAATGTCTACTGTAATTTATTTTTGAAGCTTTCTGCTGATCTTGTGTTTTTTTGTTGAATCGTGGGTAGGACAATCCTTTGACTGTCCTACCCTGATATTTTTGTGCGTAGTACATGTCCTACCTGTCCTACCCACTTCCCGCGCCACTGGTGTAAACCAGAGTGGATCTAGATAAGAGTGGCGTCGATGTCAAAATTGGAACAGCGGCGAACTGTCATTTCCATACAAATCCGCGTTCCAATCGAGCAGGAGACCTGGCAAAACTGGAACATGACGTCACTCTTGTTTACAGGCACTCTAGTGTAAACCTTTTGAGAAACGATTGAATTGGATAACTATGAGTTTTTGCATTGATTAATCCTAACAAATGACATTTTTCGTCCCGGACGCCTCAAACTTATGATAAAGTGGTCAATTTGTATCTGAACATCTGTGCCAAGTTTATGGGAACGCAGTTTAGTAGACAATTATGTTTGATTTCTACGTTTCGAGAATTGAAACGGTTTAGTATCCAACAAATCTACCGCCGGTGCTTCCGGGCATTACGTCCGAATGGCCACATCCGGTATATTTTAAACGGTGCAAAACTTTTCATTTATAATGGTGAATAACAGATCTTAATGATTTATGCAAATTAAAATGATTGTCAATGCAAATAAATAAAGCTAACTTGGCATGTCCCAAAAAATAGGCCTTTTTTACCCGACTTGACCCAGTAACCCACCGGAATAAACTCCGGCCACTGGAATATTTCCAAGTTCCTCTGGCCACTTCCAGAAAACTAGATATGTAGGCCAGTGAACTGACAAAAAATCATTTGAATCTGTTAAGAATTCGCTAAGCGGTGAGGGTTTCAGTATATTTGCTTTCACTCAGGCCTATACGGGTTTATTTTTACCAGATAAAACGTTCGCTTTTCGCTCGGAGACCTGTCACGGTGGGAAATATAAGCAGCGATTCAAGGTAATGTGTGCTACCTACATGGAAGGGGCCGAGAAGCTTTTTTTGTTGGTTGAAGGTAAAAGCCGGAACCTAGATGTTTTCAAGAACATTAAATCCTAACCGGTGCAATACGAAAACAATTAGAAAGCGTGGATGACCTCCGTCCTTTTCAAAAAAGTGGATTTTTTCACTGGACAAAAAATGTTCGAAAAAATGTGTGCAATTGAAAGCTTTTTGAAAGCACAATATGAAGCAAATTGAATTACCTGATTCCTTAGATTAGATAGGTATAAAAACTGTTAATTTAAAATTTCAATAAATTTCAACATTAAAATTTATATTGAATCGTTGAGAAGTTTTGCTTCAAATATTTTCTTTTAAAATGTGTTGTTCAATTGAGTTATGCTGCGAGAAATTTTTTTTTTGCGTTAGAGCCCTAAACATTTCAAAACGAAATATAATCTGCTCTCGTATAAAGGCTATTTTTGCATTATGCTGCAGTAATTAATTATTGGATTAGAGCTTTTAATATTTTGAAAATTAATTTTCCCTGCTTTCATCAAGCAATTTTCATCAAGTCGTACGTCCAAACTGGGCAGAGCTTGATCTGCAAAGAAAAATTCAATGAGCGTTCCCTTTATTAATAACTGCGAACTTTCTCTGGCCAATTTAATACTTCAAAATATGTATATTGCAACAAGCTCAACTATACTCTATATTCTGGGATGTAGAGAAAAATATTATTATGATAAGATCTACCACCAGACTTTTCACGAGTTTTATTTAGTAATGTACTCTATCAATTTGTGTGATTTGTCTTGTCTGTCTTGTCTCGCGTCGCGTTTCGTGAATGTACTCTAATTTCAAAACAATTTTTGACATTTATAGCTTGGAAAATCTCTCGTTGAGAAACCTACCAATATTTTTTGCTATGGGCTCGGTGGTGTTGATCTCGGTAAAAGCTTCAAAAATGCCGATATTTATTCTAAATAATTCATTATGCCAAGCTGCCATTATGCCAAATGACCTTTAAGCCAAACGACCATTATGCCAAACGGCTTTATGCCAAACGGGGTACAATCGATTCGAAACGTCTCATAAAATGCCTTATTCGCAATTTTCTTCGCGTCAGTCTAGATGGTTTCATAAAGAGTGCTTGCAGTGACACAAAAACAAAATGTCCGCGATTTTTCGTCACTGTCGGTGAAAAAAAATCGCGTTGATTTGGAAAAGCTTTAAATCTATGTTTTTTTTAATGAAAACAATAAAAAAGCAACTCACGAATAGCATGAACTGGATGCACACACTGCGTTATAAATGCTTTTAGATTGTTACATTTGTTTTATTTTTATTTATTCACAGATGTAATGAGTACCGTGTACCCCGCTTATTTGAACGGTACCTCATTCAAACCATCGGAATTCAGTTTTTAGTTTGAACTTTTAATCGTTCTACAAACAACAGAATATCGTACCTCTAGTTAGGTACTTCTTTGTTTTTTTTTTATTCTGAGTTCCGTTCCGCAGCGTTCCATTGAACCAGTGATGCTCAGGCTCATTTTTCAATCGCCTGTATTTCTGATCGAAGATAGTTGTCCGAATAGACAAGTGTGCTATTCATGATAACTTTTTGGGTAGTTCAGCCTCCTGATAAAAAATTGTATGAAATTTGTCATTTTGGCATTAAACTTTGTGGGCTCCGTAGCCGTGTGGTTAGTGTCACCGAGGCATTTAGCCACATCTTGCTAAGGAGTGTGGGTTCGATTCCCGTCACAGGCCGAAAAACTTTTCGAGAGGAATGTTCTCCGACTGTGCCACTGGGCGTTGCATGCTAGTCCGTTGTCTAGTGTGGTGTTTCCTTCAAAGGGCAAATAGCCCACTGGAAGCATTAACGTGTAGTGTCTTTAAAAAAAAAAAAATAACTCTACTCCGTTCCATAAGCTAAATAATGATTGAACCATTTTTAATCTAAACGATGTGCAGATTAGCGGGGTGCAAATCGAAAAGTTTCAGATTGAGTGTTGTCAAACCAACTGGGGTACCCGGTGATGAAATATATACAGTCGTCAACTCTACCTTAAGTCTAATTTGCTGCTCAAAAATAATGTCTTGGCCTATCTTAATGCATGGGAAATTCCTGCATGGGATCGATCAAGAAAGCATTTTGCTGATCGCAATAAGGTAATTCATGAGACAGCTGCAATCAGCTGTTTTTTCGTTTACCATGAGATTTTGACGTTTCGCGGTCGGAGTGGCCGTCCGATTACAAAGGAAAAATGTTAAACTCTAATATTACTAGCATGTTTTTGTTTTGTCCTTCCGTTTCGGTAACATGCTGTAGAAAATTTCTACAAGGCATTGACGAAGAAATTTTCTTAGGGATTCTTTATTAGCAGCAAATCAAGCTTTAAGCTATGTATGCTATGGGTTTATTCACAAATTTCATAACGCTGAAAATGTTTATTTTTGACACCCATCCACCCCCTCGTAAACGCTTTTTGTATTGATATTTTATAAATTTTGTATGAGCTGTAACAATATCAGGACACTCACCCACGCGTTATGAAATTTGTGAAACAAAGCCCTATTTCGCTCAGGAAAGGAAAGAAATTCCTTGACCAATGGGTCAAGAAATTTCCTACAAAGAGCCCCATTTAAAATGACATGTTTCTCCTCAACTGCTTACTGCGAGCAGAGAAATGTGATTTGCTGGACCATTTCTGGGAAGAAATTTTCCACGCATCAAGATTGACAATTCATGTTCTTGTCGGTAACAAACCATCCTTTACTCGATATTCCGTATCTCGATATCGAGTTAAAGAACCATAGTAAATGTTGGCTGTCATGGCTAACTCGATGGTCGCTTGGATCGCAGTTCCACTGGTTTTGTGTTCTGTAACTCGATACCTCCCTAACTCGATGGTCCCTTCGACTTATGGAGAGTTAGCTGTATATAATTTATCATTAGGTACAGAGTTGCTCAATATCAGTATCATTGCATTAAAATGTACGATAATGATATCCTTATGTAACAACACCATCACTAAGCATCATAACAGTCAATGAGCCGTTCGAACACTGTCGTTTTAGAAACCAATGATATGGACCTATGCACGGGTTCACTATTTGACGTTTTAGCGGTGCCGTGTTATTTATGTGACCATGGAAACTAATGAATTCGGCACCGCTCAAACGTCAAATTCGAGAACTCGTGCATTGGTCCATTAAGTGAAAGGCAAGTGACATTTCAAAAAGTTAGCTATCAGGACCTAGAACAGGACTTGTCAGGTACTAGTGCAAATTTGAAACCATTTGCCTGTCAAAAAAGACCACTTCTGATTGGTCGATTTGGCATAGTCCACTATGTGCAGCGTTGCGTTTGTTTGCCAGCGGGCACTTTGTGCTAGTTTTGGCGGCGTGTTGCTAGTAGTCATTGGTTTTTCAAATTGAAAGAAAATTTGTGACAGTCTTCAGCAAAGAAATTCTACTTTCGTGCTTTCACTCCACAATTCAATCGCTAAAATGAAGTGTAAGGTTTGAATTGTGGCCGTAGTGATGTAACCGATCCCGGTATTCATTTCTATCGATTCCCCAAAGATCCGACTATTCGCCGGGAGTGGATTAAGGTATGTGTTGGAGACGCAAATGAAGAAGACATTTTACTTTTCAAACTGACTGCTCAAAAGTAGAATGTGTAGCGTAAGTATAAATGAAATAAAAAGTACAATATGCTCCAATTTGGTATGTTGAATGAAACAGATTCACTTTCCAAACGGTAAGCGTAATCCGGATGGAGCCTGAAACACGCAGGACGAAGAATGGGAACATGCAGATTCAATTGGAGTTCCTTGATTGTGACGAACATGGAATGGATACGATTAAGAATGTGGAAACGACGATCAGATGGTAGCAGATCAAAGAAAATATCAGTTGTTCCAGTTCGTACAAATCGACACAGCCTCGCTTGCGTCGGGAAAATATTCGCTTAAAGCAGCACTGCCCATAACTGCATATTTGTAACATCGACAAAAGTAGGCATTGAGTAAATGAGATATCAAGTTTGCATTTACTGCAGTATGGGAGGAAACTAAAATTTCAAAAAAATCATTGAGAATTCAAAAGACATTATTTTAGGCTGAAATTTTGTACCAACTCATATCGCATATTGGGTGGAATAGTCAAAAAATAATTCTTATAGAAATTTCGTTGCTGCTACATTATGAGGCTCATGTATAATCTCAATGTGACTGTTATGCGGTTACAATTGCCAATGTGACAAAACAACTTGGTATTTTTTTCGAATTTTATAGAACAATCTCACAGATTTTAGTAAGTTGATTGAAAGTATTTATCATTTGATGACTCTCCATGGTATTAACTCCAATTGTCAAAAATGTCGAATGTGACTGTTATGCAGTTATGGGCCAGAGCAAGTGACTAAACTTAAAATGTAATTAACTATTCTATTTTTGCTAAGGCGATTATTGAGACCTGATAGTGTTTTTTCATCTTCTTATTTATGAAACTAGACTAGTTTCCACGATGGAGAAGCCGTTACGGATATCTGGCTGCGCAGAAAAAGAAACAGAATTCAGATTCATCTATTGATGCTTGCTTTAAAATTTTTAACGATGACCAAATGAAGTTGTTATCAGGAAACGTACGCCAAGTGAAGGAATGGTCTGAATCAACAGTGGATGGATTCTCTTCAAATTCGATTTGCTTGTCAAGGTGGATACGATAAGCTGATTGAAAGAGGATATCCATTCCCATCGACCAGAACTTTGCAACGTTGAGTCGCAGATGTTCACTTTCCACCCGGTATGTCCTTCATAATCAACATTTGACTTACAAATGTATATTATAGTTATCGTTTATCAATTCTAGGTATCCTTGAAGATATTTTTGAGCTCCTTAAGTTTAAAGTAGCTGGAATGTCGAAGTTGAGCGAGATTGTGGCCTGGTTATCGACGAGATGAGTCTCGATGAGGCAGAGGAGGGGTGTGCAAGTACCAAAAGGATTGGTTGTGATGCTTTGTCGGGGTTGCGGAAAGGTGGAAGCAAGTTGTTGCATACGAATCTAACTAAACCGTCTATTCCGCCGGAGAGCCTCAAGCAACTTGTTTTGAATGTAATTCAAAGACAGAAGAGATTGGTTTGCGTATTCATTTTCGTAACTTCCGATTCTGGTGCTGAAAACCAAAGAATGTGGAAGGATATGGGTTTGAATATCAAAAACCAGAATATTCTCTCCGATCTGTCTTTGGACCATCCTTTTGACAAAAGCCGTAAGATCGAATAGTGCCTGATCCAGTTCACGTGTTCAAAAACGCCATCAATGGGTGGATCAATAACAAATTTCTTGTCCTTCCGAAATGGTACGTTGAGCAAAGAGGCCTTTCATCGAATGTCGTCCATTCGTGATCATCTGAAGATATTGGTTGAGTTCGAGGATGGAAATCAACTGCGTATGGCACATAGCTTGTCTCGGAGTGACGTGGCGTTCGATGTACTGGTGTCATCCGGTTGATAAGATGAAAGTGTCGAATGCTACGAAGTATTGCAACCGAGCAGTTGCAGCTGCTCTTCGAGTAGTGGCATCAGAACAAAACCGTCCCGAGCTGATACCCACGGCATGCTACATCGAGGACATGTCAAATTGGTTCAATATGATCAAAAATCGCTCAGAAGACCACGCACTGTATCAATCAAATCATGAAACGTTGAAGGAAGACATTCAAGGAACTTAAAGAGACCGCCGCCTTGATTTATGATGTTCGTGTCGGAGAGTTTGGGTCGATGGAAGCCCTGGAAGACTGGATTGGTAATATGCCACAAATGCCATCATCGATTAATTCTGAGATTTTTCGCTAGTGGCCACAAGCGAATTTTCACATCTCGTTTTGTACAAGACTGTTTGGAAAGCCTGTTTTCAGTGATCCGCTCGAAACAACGCCGACCAACACCTTGAGATTTCGGAAGACATCTTAAGGCAGTTACCTTATCGCAGTATATGGCTCCGGTACCCAACGCATCGTATTCCTTCGATGATCAGCAACACTTGGTTGGTATGGCTGATTTTCTTTGTCAACGCCGAAAAGAAGCCAAAATTCTAAAAGCATCGACACCATCATCACCTACTCTGGACACGAGTGATGAAATAGACGTAGATTACGAAATGTTAAAAGAAGCATCTAGTGAAATACTGGACAGAGGAGAAATCAATACTCTGTTTTACATTTCCGGCTACGTCTTGCCAAGTTTAGGAAATAAAAAGAGAACTTGCAAGCAGTGTTTGAAAATAACAGAAAGCCAAAAGAGATCTCGTTCAGACTTCAACTGTTTCACACCTCATCGAGAAATGGGCATGAAAAAGAAATGTTATGTTCCATCTGATGATACATTTAATTTTTTCAAAGCTATGGAAATCATTTACCGCAGCTCCAAGAACTATATAGATACGGATAAAAATCATACGAAAAACGTTGAGGAAAAGCTTGTGAACGAGTTGGCGCTTCTTCCAAACATATTTCATTGTTCAGTTTTCTAAATGGCATTGGTTCGACGTTCTGTATTCGGTGTCTTTGTGGAGCAACTTTATTACAAAAAAATAGGTAAGTCTGAAATTTCGAACTAAAAACAATTAGACTTTGCTCTTTTATTTGCGACCAAAATCAAAATAATCGGTCGGGGGGTCCAGAACATTTTTTTTTATTTTGTGTGAAGTATTCATGAATATGTGTTTTTGTACCGACACACATTGCGTTGAACATAGATACGGGACAAACTGCAAGATCAAACCATCTGAATACCTTGGCTTGGAAGGTAAAGTTGTTCTTGCTCAAAAGAGCTGTAATAAGCATATATGACATATGATATACGCATAATTGCAAAACTATCTCATACGTCATTTTAGTTATTGTCCACGAAAAACCTTGAAAATCGTACTTAAATTGGTCATAATGATGTAAGAAGTTATTAGGAAATATTTTTAATAGGTGAAGATGCATCGATATCGAACCTCGAATTTTCAAGAGCTTGTTTGTAGATTTGTATCTTGAGAACCTGACAACCTTTTGCGTTGAACATTTTATTGATTATTCGCCACCAGCGAGTGACCAGTGAATTACCGGTTGTCTGCTTCTCTAGACTTGTGCTTTTGAAAATTCGAGGTTTGGCTTCTATGTATATTCACCCTTAAAACCATTGATAATCGAGTGTGTAGCTCTTTGTTATTAAGCAGATAAACGGACCCAAAATAAAAACTGTCACCGCAGGGAGACAGAGGAGGATCTTCTCTTCGTCGTAGCATTGTGAAATAAAGTGTAAATCCATTCGTTTGCTCAGTAATGACAAGCTATGGCTTTTAGGACGAGATCATAAATTATGCGAGATTTCTCTTTTTATTCTTAGGGGATGGTACACAAATTATGTCACGCTAAATTTCATTTTTTCGACCCCCCCTTTGTCACACTTTCTGTATGAGTCCTCCGATAATTTTGTAAGGCTTGTCACGCATTGCTTAAAGCCCTTCCACCACCCTGGAGCGTGACGTAATTGTGCATGACCCCTAGATACAAAAGTGACTTATCCGCCTTTTCAAACAACACAATTTCAGTTTAATCGAATTAAACTAGTAGAGGGCTTTGCATGTGATAAACCTTGTTAATAAGGCATGTAATATACCTGCCCCATTGTGCTGAAAAATACGCTAATTTGGATGATATTTGAGAAGTTTCAAACCTTATATTTTTTATGTTATTTTCTTAATGGCACAGTGCTTATGAAAAGATCAGTAACTAACATCATGAGGCTAAAATGGGTTTGGGATTTTTGTACTTGTTTGCAGTACCATAACCCCATATTAACCCCTCTACCGGCAGCTTCATTTTTTCAAAATATTCAAATCGCGATAACTTTTTTGTTTCTCAATATTTTTGAAAAAAAATTTCCACAACTTCTCAAAAAACTCTCTTATTTTTAGAATCTGTATCGGTTTTTGAGCATTGGTCATCTATATTCGGAGATATTATAAAATTCCTTGGGGGACCGACGCATAGCCATAACTCTCGTAATTATCTCTGGTTACAGATTTTTTTCTCATATTCGGTTATTCGCTTTTCAAAACTAACTTTGATGAAAGTCTATTGTGAAGAAATTAAACAAATCGGTGTAACTGTTTTTGAGCAATGAGCTTTTATGTTTTTGGTACCACTCTAGCCGTAACGAGATCTTGAAAACTTCTTAAAACATCATATTAATCATAACATTAAACATTCATAAATTTTATATGGGAAGTGTCGGTCCCCCAAGGAAAACCGAATATTTTTAAAACCAGTTGACCAATGGTCAATACCGACATAGATTCCAAAAGTAGAAGAATTTTTTGGAGAAGTTGTGAAAAATGGTGGAAAAATGTAGAGAAAACAAAAAAGTTATCGCGATTCAAATATTTTTTTTTGATGGTGTAAAAATGAATGCTGCCGGTAGAGGGGTTAAGCTAAATAATAGCAAACAAACTCATGAATATCTCTTCTGCTAAACTGTCGAATTGAATTTCTCTCTTCAGCAAATTTCTTATTATGGTTTGAAGAATGAGCTTTTACAATGGGATAATAAGTTTGTACTTACATTACAGTACAAGCATGTTTGGGACATATCTCAAAATTTCTTCATAGTAATTTCCGTATAAACCTACATTGTCTTTGGGCCACCCTAAATCACCACCTAGAAAGCAGCGAATTTCACAGAACACTATTTTTATAGTAAGGATAGTAAGGAACATATGTGAGAATTGAATTCTCAAACATTTTTTTGATTTTGAACCGCCCTAATGTACATAAACACATAGATAGGCAAATTCAAACATATGTGCAAGTCTCTCGAAACCAAACAAAAAAAAATACTCTGGACCCCCCGACCGATTATTTTGGTTTTAGCAGCAAATGAACGCGAGAAACCTAGACTTTATTGTGGAGAAGTTTCAGACTTACCTATTTTTTTGTAATAAACTTGTTCTACGAAACACACCGTGTGTATCGTTCCGATTAAAATCTGGACAGAAGCGCAAGCAGCGGAAGAAAAGTTCGACAGTAGAAGCATGTTATCGTAGTAAAAAATCGAAATGTTCCAGTTATACGCAATAAACGCAAATATACGCAATAAACGTAATATGTGCTCATTAATTATGTATGATTAAAATACATGGGTTTGTTCTTTTTTCAACTCCGAACTAAAATAGTACAATATAATAGAATTTTAACGTATTTGAAGCAATATCGAACGAGCTTCTACGAGAATCTCAATATTATTTGTGTAAGCCTTTTATAGTTTCTTAGCTTCTAAAATTGATTGTTCCCTATTTTTTCACTCAATACAAAAAAAAAACAACATTACATTTTCAAAAGCATTTGAATACTAATAATAATTGCAATAAACACGAAAAATATTTAAAAAAAATTGTTCAAGATTTAGAATATTTGGCAACAGT
>NW_018734789.1:0-44972 GCF_002204515.2 Aedes aegypti
GGTCAGGACAACGAAGGCGAAGGCTACGTCAGCACAGCGGACAGCGGAAACCAACCAGCTCCCACTATGGGGGAAGTTAAGGATGCCATTCAACAGCTCAAGAACAACAAGACCGCTGGCAAGGATGGTATCGGAGCCGAACTCATCAAGATGGGCCCGGACAGGTTGGCCGCTTGTCTGCATCGGCTGATAGGGAAACGGAACAGCTACCGGAGGAGTGGAAGCAAGGCGTTATATGCCCTATCTACAAAAAGGGCGACAAACTGGAGTGTGAAAATTATCGTGCAATCACCATCCTAACGCTCGGTATCTACGAATCTTGCTCCGTTTATTTCGTTATGTGTGAGGAGTATGGACGCTGGAACTCAAGTTGATGTTGTTTATACAGATCTTAAGGCGGCGTTTGACCGCGTTGATCATGTGATACTGCTGTCAAAGTTAGAAAAACTAGGCGTGTCCTCACAGTTGGTTCGATGGTTCAAATCATACCTAACTGATCGTGTTCTCTGTGTGAAACTTGGTTCTGCTCAGTCGGACACATTTACTAATCAGTCAGGGGTGCCTCAGGGCAGTTACCTAGGACCATTGCTGTTTAGCATTTTTATTAACGAAGTCGGAATTATTCTTCCACGAGGGTGTCGCTCTTTCTATGCTGACGATGTCAAACTATATTTAGTAGTTCGATGCGCCGAAGACTGCCTTCGGTTGCAAAATATGATAAACTGCTTTGAGCAATGGTGCTCTTCTAACTTCGTTACATTGAGTACATCAAAATGCAATGTTATCACCTTTCATCGCAAGCTGAAGCCGATTCTACATGAATACAAGATTGGCAGTCAACTATTACAACGAGTTGATAACGTTCGTGATTTAGGACTCCATCTCGATACAGCTTTGACTTTCAACATTCACTACTCGGACATCATCGCTAAAGCAAATAGGCAGCTGGGATTCATCTTCAAAATTGCTAGCGAATTTCGTGATCCATTGTGTTTGAAAGCTCTATATTGCTCCCTCGTCCGGTCGATATTAGAATTTAGTGATGTAGTTTGGTATCCATATCAAATAACCTGGATTACTCGAATTGAGGCTATCCAGAGAAGATTCATTCGCTATGCTCTACGATCGCTACCCTGGGACGATCCTGTTAATTTGCCACCTTATGAAGACCGATGTCAGCTTTTGGGCCTTGAAACTTTACAGAAGAGATGAGCTGTCAACCAAGCAGTATTTGCAGCTAAATCCTTATTAGGAGAATTAGATGCTCCCGCATTATTGGACGAATTCGAGATATACGCTCCAACCAGGAATCTCCGCTCCAGAGCCTTTCTTAACCTTGGACACCGATCCGCCAACTATAGCTTGCACGATCCAATACGGTTTATGTCAGCCAGATTCAACGAGTACTACGAGCATTTTGACTTCAACCGATCAGCTCTCGCCTTTCGACATAGCTTACAACGTAATACGGTACCGTAGGGCATGATCTCTTGATACAGTTGTTTGGCGATTGGCATTATGTTTAATTGATTTTAATATGTTTTTTTTTGTGTGCTTAATTGTTATTGTTAGATAGAAGTTGTAATTATTGTGTAATGTTTTGTGAAGAAAAGATATGGGATTTTATGCTTTTTTGAGTAAGGTTTATATGTCAACCAACTCAAGGGGGCTTTTCCTCATCATATATTTCATTAAGACTGAGAGTCAGATGAAATTAAATAAATAAAATAAATAAATAAATAAATAAACGCCGCCTACAAAGTGCTATCCCAGATTCTCTTCCGTCGCCTATCACCTATAGCAAACGAGTTCGTGGGAAGTTATCAAGCAGGCTTCATCGACGGCCGCTCGACAACGGGCCAGATCTTTTCCGTGCGGCAAATCCTCCAGAAATGCCGTGAGAACCAGGTCCCTACGCACCATTTGTTCATAGATTTCAAGGCGGCATACGATAGTGTCGACCGCGTAGAGCTATGGAAAATCATGGACGAGAACAGCTTTCCCGGGAAGCTCACAAGATTGATCAGAGCAACGATGAACGGTGTGCAAAACTGCGTGAAGATCTCGGGCGAACACTCCAGTTCGTTCGAGTCTCGGCGGGGACTACGACAGGGCGACGGACTTTCGTGCCTGTTGTTCAATATTGCGCTTGAAGGTGTCATGCGGAAAGCCGGACTTAACAGTCGAGGCACGATTTTCACGAGATCCAGACAATTTGTTTGCTACGCGGACGACATTGATATTATTGGGAGAAAATTTGAAACGGTGGCAGATTTGTTCACCCGCCTGAAACGCGAAGCAACAAGAGTCGGGCTAATGGTGAATGCATCGAAAACAAAGTACATGTTGGTTGGCGGAACTGAGCGCGACAGGACCCGCCTAGGAAGCAGTGTTACGATAGACGGAGATACCTTCGAGGTGGTGGACGAGTTCGTCTACCTCGGATCCTTGTTGACGGCTGACAACAATGTTAGTCGGGAAATACGAAGGCACATCATCATCGGAAGTCGTGCCTACTATGGGCTCCAGAAGAAACTGCGGTCAAGAAAGATTCACCCCCGCATCAAATGTACGATGTACAAAACGCTCATAAGACCGGTAGTCCTCTACGGGCATGAGGCGTGGACTATGCTCGAGGAGGACTTGCAAGCTCTTGAGAAAACCTCAACGCCGAGTGCTAAGGACGATCTTCGGCGGCGTACAGGAGAACGGCGTGTGGCGGCGAAGGATGAACCACGAGCTCGCTCAACTCTACGGCGAACCCAGTATCGTGAAGGTAGCTAAAGCTGGAAGGATACGCTGGGCAGGGCATGTTGCAAGAATGCCGTACAACAACCCTGTAAGATGGTGTTCGCTACGAATCCAGTCGGAACAAGAAGGCGTGGGGCGCAGCGAGCTAGGTGGATTGACCAGGTGCACCAGGACCTGGAGAGCGTGGGTCACAGTCGAGGATGGAGAGAAGCGGCCATGAACCGAGTGAATTGGTGAATTATTGTTGGCGAGGCTTTATCAAGATAATTGAAGTAAAGCCAAATAAGTAAGTAAGTATATTAACAATGTTCTTCACCAATTTGTAAAACAAAAATGTTTATCAAGATATTTTGTTAAACAACAACACGCTATATAAAACCTTTTTATTTTCAAACAGCGAGTTACCAAAATGTATCCTTAACCTCTTCCAACCCTACTTCGGCTTTGGGGCAAAAATTTGCACAATGTTATCAAACCAAAACCAGGAATATTTATTTGCGATATTCTTGACAGTTGGAATAATAACGAGTAATTCGTAAAGTTTATGTCTTTCAATAGCATTCGGAACTCTTTCTGCTTTTTTTCGTTTTGAGACCTCTTTTTACTCAGTTCGTAAAGCAGAGCCACAATACAAAATAGTATTGAAGGAACTTCTTCTTTTTCTTCTTAGTATTAACGTCCCCACTGGGACAGAGCCGGCTACTCAGCTGAGCTTTCTTTGCCTGAGTTGCCATTTTCTCATTCGTATTTCGTGTGGCGGGTACGATGATACTTCATGCCCAGGGAAGTCAAGGAAATTTTCATTACGAAAAGATCCTGGACCGACCGGGAATCGAACCCAGACACCTTCAGCATGGCTTTGCTTTGTAGCCACGGACTTTAACCTCTCGGCTAAGGAACTATTAGTGGTAAAAAAAACAAATTGGAACTTTTAGTACTTTTAGCTTTTCTGATCATATTGAAACCTGCATATTGGGTGCAATTAAGTATAAAATTGTAGAACTTTCCAACAATCAACAATCCTATAAATAAAATTGATTATATTGTTAAATAAAAGAGAAAATGATATTTCTAATGCATGCAAGTTCTAAGATTCCAGTAATGTTCCATGACTTTAGCGAAATCTACGGTTGAAACAAACAAATTTTACAATGTTATATTTATGCAAAATGATTAATCACTTTACCATTTTTTTAGACTCGGGTTTTGTTAGATATTTCAAGTATTCGGGCTCAAGATCAGCATGTTCTATTAACGAAAAATACTAATGTTGTTACCTACCGGACAGAAACTGTAGCTTTTATTTATAATCGCTTGATAAGCGCCCCTTTTGCCCGCGTCCGTTTACTCAGTTCACAATGTTGTTGCAAATAGATCATCATGGCAAATATACCCAGTAATAATTTGTGAAACTCAAATGTTTCTATTTCACTATTCAACCGAGCAAAGGGAGAAGTGCTGAAGTGTGTTTAGAATTGCACTTATATAGATTTGCAGATTTGGAAGCAAACAAGTGTGCACGCTACTAGCATTCTACCGGAATGATACCGAGCTTTACCGCAAAACCTGACCGGCTCCGACAGCGAGTAAAGTACTTTTTTGTGTTTTTGTGGTGGACAAACTGGAAAAGGGAGAAAGCCCTCCTATCATTAGAGGGTATCACTTCTAGGTAGCGAGATTGCCTATGTTTATGCCGACATTGAACGGATCGGTTTTGCCACCTGCTTTGTCGAAGGCGGACACTTCAAGTTTGTGACCGCAGTTGACAGTAGTCAGCATAAGGAACATTCGAATTACACAATGAAGCATGTACGACCGGCATTGTGTCTTTAGTTACATGTATGCTGTATGTTGTATGCTGAGAGAGCAATTTTGCGATAAATGCCAAAGTTTGTTGAACTAGAGAATTTTGCAAGTCATTGGATGTGCCATATTTATCTTGGAGAAGATCAGAACATGCTAACAGAAGTTGCAATTATGCAACTAAATTTGCATGCCAATTGTACTAATGCTGCGTGGCACTGATGAGCCAAGATGTGTTGATAGCAAACTAGGAAAGCGTGTACAATTCATTGAAAATTATGTTTTCAAAATTCATACCGAAAATAGAAATACGCAAAATTTTGATGTTGTATCATTTGTTAACCCGTATCCGCCAGCAAATGGGAAAAAAGTTCAAATTGCTACCTTTTCGGCAATTTTTGATGGATTTCTTTCGTTTTTGTTCGCATTGAATCGTTTGGATGTTTTTCGAAGATCATTGGTATTTTGGGAAATGTTCACTGGTTTAAAGTTATTCCGGTGGATCACTGGGTTAAGTCGGGTAAAAATTACCCTAACTTACTCTTCAACCAACTTTTATCCAACTTATTTGTATAAATCTCACTACAACTCAACTTGTTATTATAGTTCCGAATACGGACGACATGTGAGAACTAAATTAGACACTAAGACTAGCTTTGGCCTCGAATATTTTTTCGGTTATTTTTGGGTCCTCTTTGGAGCTGGCTTTTTAAACTGTCGAAATTTAGATGCTGAACTTCATCATTTTCAAAAGCTATCTCAAACAAAATCCTGGAGAATCATTAGAAGGAAACTGGTCTCCTAGTTGACAGGCCCAGTGACTAAGTTGTAAATCAGGTTTTTTTTACAAAATGGAAAATTTTGTGCCTAGGGGATATTGTTAACTATTTTTCTATTTCTAGGTGTAAAATGATCTTGTTCCATCAGGGCTGAGCTGTTTTTTTCAACATGACCATGTTTAATACCCAAATTTGCCAGTTAAGAAAAAAAAAAATTGGCCTATTTGGGGCCAGTTCTATAGAGGTCCCATAAGTTCCCAAAAAATACCAAAGACCAAAGCTGGTTCCATTGTCTAGTTTAGTTATAACATGACAGTGAAAGTTGAAACTATAAAAACAATTTAAAATGGAGTTAGATTTATCAATTAGTTGGGTAAAAGTTGATTGAAAAGGAAGTTGGTGTCATTTTTACCCGACATGATCCAGTGATCCACCGGAATAACTCCGAATTGATGGTGTTGGACCATACGCCTGATGATTCCTTCGGTAATGAACGTTTTCCAGGGCCCAACACGAATTAAAATGGGATGCCAAACGATCTGGTAGGGATGCATCCATCATTGCCGCGTTTTGTAGTGTGGAAATAATTCCAGTCGACCTCCTTCCATATTGTTATCCACACAGTTCACAGTTTCACAGTTTTACAATAATTCACTTTATTACACAAATTATACTACACATTTATTTACATTTATTAAGTACTATTTACACACAGAGAACATATAAGACACATAGTTGTGCCAGTCCATGTGGACTCCGTCGGGGCTTTATACGCACTGAGAAGTGTTCGCATGCTAAGAATGTTGCAGCCTAAAATCCTTTGTCTCGACTATCTTCGGGGAGGAGAAATTTACTTTACTTGGGGGATCTTGGGGTGATATAGGATCGGATAAATTTTCATAATGTTTGTATGATTTTTTGCCTGCCTTACTCCCAAACAGATGGAAATTTCCAAAAACTACAACGATGATTGCAAAACTAGACACCTAAATGGTTCAATTTGAACCAAAACGAAGGCAAACTGTTAAGAATTGCCGAAATGACAGTAATTTGAACTTTTTTTTTGTCTGCTGGACGGATATGGGATATATATCAGAAAATTAGATCGCTGTATTAAGTTGTGAGAGAGGCGATAGCTGGCTTAGATTGCAGATTTACCCGTAACGCGGGTAGATTACCTTTTCGTGGTGCGTTACGGGGTAAGATTTATCAATTTGAACCCAATATGTTCGGTGTTCATCAGTCCTGAGGCTACACTTGAAGCCAGGATAAAAATCATGAGTATTTACTCAACAAGTTCTATCGATCGATGGCTTATATTATTGGGGAATCATTACACAATCATGGATGGTTTGTCCATATCATGTGTATTTCTCTCCGATAAGCCACACACATGATCATTATTTATGATTATAATTATCACGGTCGATACCTTTGTATGTAACAACAAAAAACGGCTAAAAAAAGAAAAACGCAGTTCATAAATAATGATCATGTGTGTGGCTTATCGGGGAGAAATACAAATGATATGGACATAACTCAACAAGGATTGTTAAGTACTAGTAGTTTAAGGACTCACGTGAATGCTGATTACTAAACAAATTTTCTTGCTTGATACGGTTTTGCTGCTAGCACAAAGGCCCTTTTATCTAGTATTTTTCTGGTACTAAACTAAAAGCGAAACAAAAATGGGACTAGAGTTCCGTTGCATGGTCAAATATCAGTAGTACCGATTTGGTTCCTCAGAAATCTTATCGATTATGTTTGCTAAAGGGCGCGCCTTCGCTGAGATTAAGTCTCTATGAAGGGTGTAAAAAGCGGGACCTTTTCATCACATTCGATTTTTATCAGAATCCGAGGAATCAAAATAAGAACTGTACAGAAATCGATGCTTTATTGCCTATCAATGGAAATGGAGTATGCGACTGCGACATGCACTATACACTAAGGATACGCATATGCACTATACACTAAGGATGCCACAATAGATCTAAATAATGGTCGCAGTGGCGCACCCAACCAGAAATAAAGAACATAATTGAAACTTCAAGGTGTTTTTCGATGATTTCACATTTTAAAAAGATGTTTACCTAAATATAGATGTTTGTTGCAAAACTGATATTGATTTTTATAATATTCATATATTTTTCAACGTGAAAAACAAGATGTAAATATGATTTTGACCGAAATAAGCTCATCTGGCCGTTGTGCACAACCGAAGTAGTAAAGAAAGAAGTCGAAAGAGGTAAGAAAATAAACCAGCTGTCAGTGAGCTGTCTCCATTTTCTCAGGTATTAAGTAGTCCTACAAAAAACTTTCACATTAACTATTTTTGAAATTCAATGTTTATGGGGTCATCCAGTTTTTTACTTTGGCTATAAAACAACAAGGTTATTCGATTTTTAAATTTGTTGCCTACAGATTTCATAGCGAGGTCTTAGAAGGCAATGATTTCGAGTTGGTGATTGAACTGTCATTAATTTTCCCTTGATGATGTGTACATCTATAACATCTTTGAATTCAATGTTTTATTATTTACCACTTTCTAATAATTTTTAATCATTTTGTACCATTTTAGGCAATAAATTACAGTCGACTCACCACATCTCGATATTCTACATCCCTATGTCGATGATTTCTTCGGTCCCTTCATTCTGCATACATTTTCACTCTCCTTATCTCGATATTACGCGTTGCAAGAAAAAAATTGATTCCTGGAAAATCCAGGTCCAATTATCAGAAAACTTTCCATCAAAATCATCGTAGTCACCTCTGACCTTGTGCTGTTTGAATTCATGTTTTATCATTGGTCTCTAAGCGGCTCATGTTAACTGTATCAAATGCTTCGACAATATTTACAATACAATGCCATGAATTACTCAACGAACAAACTAAACAAATACGACTTGATCGTACACTCTCACCAATCCTTATCCAGAAACAATAGTAGGTTGTTCCAACACTTTCACAAATTTGATAACATTCAAAGGTGGAATCCGCATGACGAATGGAACACTTTTGATCGGTTTTCAGTGGCATTTGTTATTCTGGATTCATAAGGCTTGTCCAACTAGCAAACATTGCAAAATTCAATTATGGACCGATGCACGAGTTCACTATTTGACGTTTGAGCAGTGCCTTGTTATTTACGTGACCATGGGAACGAGTGAATTTGGCACTGCTCAAACGTCAAATTAGTGAACTCGTGCATTGGTCCATTGCTAATGAAACAAAGCTCGATGCCGGAAAAAGAAGTTGAATTTGCATTTATCATTTCATGAGAGGAAACTTCAGCCATCGACACGTTTACCTACTTGTTTAGAAACAGTTCGCAGTTTCAATGCAATGGACCGATGCACGGGTTCACTAATTTGACGTTTGAGCGATGCCAAATTCACTGGTTACCATGGCCACTTAAATAACACAGCACCGCTCAAACGTCAACGGGTGAACTCGTACACTGGTCCATGCTTACTGTGGTTCATTTGTTCTATGCGGGGATTGATCACTGCGCGTTTTTTCCGCGAAGAAATCCAAATTTTTAAATTTCCCCGCAACATCCTCGTTATCTTGATATCTCCCTATCTCGATGTGATTTTCATTCACGATTTTCTCTCCGTATGTCGATATGCCTATTATCAAAGATTATTAGACTAGAACTTGAGGACTTAAAACAATTTGTGAAAACGAAATTACGTCTGCTTGTTTTCAACTTTGCAGGTAACGGAGGGATTTTTAATCTAGTATTCATTAAAAGCTTGTTTTATGTCTCGATCTCTCCCTATCTCGATGGTCCCTTCGATATCGAGATGTGGAGAGTTGACTGTATTAGAATTCACCACAGTTCTTGTAGTGTGAACGAATTTTAGATTATTTGGATGACCAAATTAAGGTAATTACGTTATTAAGTGTACGCATCAAGCGTTACGTTATTAAGAAGATTCTTCAAGCAATGTTGCTGTCATTTCCAAAAACTTCCGTTAATGTGTGGCTTGTGAATAAGCAGTGCAAATTAGTGTCGGTTTTGGCGTCTTGTTACATACAATGTACCAATAGCCAAAGGCTACCGGAAACGCAGAATGCTGTCTTTGCTGACCACCGAAAAGCTGCCGTTGATCATCGAAACTCAACATGCATTGGCGGGCTGCACGATCCAGGAGTATACAAAAAAAAAACAGCAAACGTTGGTACAGTACTGAAATCTGGTGATGGATTGCATAATCCATGGGATGTATTGCGGGTTCCTATATTGCGGGTAAGGGGCAAAATAAATTTTCATCTCGTTTCAGAAAGCGAGCACAGGCGCTTAAACCAAGGCTCTAGACAGTGTTGATAGACTCACACTCAAAATCTCAATCAATACGCTCTCCCGTGAGAGCAAACTCATTAGAGATCTGTTTCGCAAATCTCACGCTTGAGATTTTGATGCAAAATCAACTCAATCAACTCAAAACGTAAAATATGATTCAGTCGCAAAACCCGGCAAAAACTCTTGAAACCCGAATGCTGTTGTTTATGTTAGAAAGGATTAACATAATTTTACCAGACTAACAAGAAATTATTGCTGCGTGTGAGTAAACTGTGGAAATACGAGACAATGAGTTAAAAGGTAAGCCAACTCATCCATGATTTTTTGACTGCTGAGTGGCATGATTGACAACTCACGCATGAAAAATCTCAAGCGTGAGTTGTGAGAAATTGAGTTTTTCACAACACTGGCTCTAGAGCCAGGACATGAGGAAGAAATGCTTATGTCCCATCCCAGGAAAACAACAATGGAGTGTGCATTAACTTTCTTAGCAACGCCACTCCCAACGATTTTACCTATAACCCTGAATTGAAACGGTTGTCCCCGTTCCTTCTTTCTTGAATTGAAAAATTATTGTCTATCAGTTTATTCATGCGTGAATAACCTAATCGTCATTATTTTTTCAATTGCCTTCAACCCCAAAGTCTGCACAGTGTGCCAGGCCATTTTAATAGTTGTTTCATATCGCCGATATGCTGCAAATATTAATACTGACAAGAAAATACCTTAATTAATTAAGATATTTCCAGGATGCTTTTCAATATTGGCTGTGCAAGCGCTTAAATTAGTTTAGATTTTGATGACCGAGTTGAGGTAACATGGAAAACCGTGTTATTTTTCCTATCTTTTGTATCACTCTAACAATTTTCATTAAAACTTTGCGAAAGCAAATCTCGAGTTTTAGTGAACCGGTGAAGCAAAATAAATTGATGGATTGTGCACTATATATGTACAATTATATGATTAATTTTTAAGCCCATTTATGTTCACCTAATACATTGACCACATTTTGTCTTTGTGTCGTAAGCTCAACATGTTTATCATCTCCCCATCACAAGCACAATTACCATGCCCACACAGTTACGGATCACTTTGGCGTTCAACATCGGATTACTCGCTCAAAACATAAACGTTGACGTAAAACATATTTTTCCCTTGTCATACTATTTGTCTTCTATCATTCAACATTCAACATTCATGTTGTGGATCGCAGTTTGATCCTTTGCTCGCGTCACTTGCTCCTGCGGGGGCGGGTGATGTGAGCAGGATCAATCGTGCTGCGCGTCGCTCGCGTGGCATGATAAATTAGTGGCGCGAAGCAGGTAATAGTGTTTGATGCTTTGCTCGTGTCAAATTATTTATCACGGTCTAATCGCTCATCAAAGTGAATCCTGTGACCCAACGATCCTCCCCATTAACAAACTCCCTGCCAGTAACCTTTGTGGAGATGCAGAGGCAAACACGGTCTCCAAATAGCAAAGGTTACACACTAAGTAACATTCCTTCCCTCAATCCCACCTGACTGCAAGGACGTGGCCGGCGCCGTTATTGACCCTGTATAAATAGAGGCACTGAATTATGCACACTGAAGAAGATTATGACCAAACCCAGCCGAACTTCTAGTTGATTCTTTGTGCATTTTCACTGACTTCGGTCAATCACGGAATAGCAACCATTGATATGTGTAGTCAGTCTAAGCTAAGCTAAGCTAAGCTCTATCATTCAACATTCAACGTTCAACCGCTAAATAACAGTGTTTTTGACAAATGGTTCATTTGTACCACACCGCTATCATTATATGGTTGTGTTCTATAAGAAATGCCGTCAGCATTCATAAGCTCCCACAGGTGGTAAAATTGGAATGTTAAAGCATAAAACATGCTCGTTTGCTTCGATTTAGTATGAATTCATTTTTGGAACACATTTTTCTTGATTGTTGATTCTAAATACCGAATATTAGCACTTCTAACTAGTGATCCATAATATGGGCCAGGTAATAATTGTTTACCACGGTAATGGATCACTTCCAAACAACATAGATTTCTGCCATTTTAAGCATTGGATTCGACATTTTCAGACAATAGCACTAAGGATAAAACTTATAAAACATCAAGGTTTGTTAATTTTATTGTTTAGCAGACAAAAAGGGTGAAAAACTTGGTGTGGAGCAAAAACAGTTCATGTCTCAGTTACTACAATGCAGTATCACAAAAAGGGGCATTTTACCCTTGTTTCCAGCTCCAAGACTGCTATTTTTTTGCAGTAATATGTGACGCATTGTTAACTTTCGCCAAATCATGAAATACAGATGCATTGAGTTGAAAATCTCTTGATTTTGCGCACTGACCCGTAATATGTCACTAGTTGATCCATAATATGGACATTGATCCATAATATAGTTTTCACAAACCGATACAATTTTTAAATTTTATGCAATCCTTTGTAAATATTACACTCAAAATAGTTTACTAACCGAAGTTCCTATTTGAAACGATTCAATTTGTGCTTTTAAATTACAATTTTACGTTTTCCATGTTGTTTTATTGAGTTTTATAGGTTGGACTCCACACTATTCGATCCATAACTGTGGGGTCATGGTATGTAAATTTCACTTTTTAGCATGGAACACATTAAACGTTAAGCTTAACTGAACTCAAATTGGATAGAATGCCATTGATTGACGAATTTTAAGAAAATTCAAAACACAAGCTGACCAGCCGAAACAAATTTCGACTATACGAAATGAAAAAAAAAAAAAAAAAACGATGCAAAACGTGACAAAAAATGCAACAAAAGCAGCCAGCTCGCGGCTCAGCCTGCTGCTATCTTCGCTTTATTCCCATTATAATTATATTTTCAAAGTAAAAATCGTTATGGACCGTGTTGTAACAAGTAAGTAGGAGTCATTCCATTTAATTTTCTGTTGTATTTTTTTTAACTATTGTAGAAAAAGATGCTTTTGAACAATAAGCTTTTTAATACAGAAGAAAATTAAAACTCTAATCTTATTCTAGCCCATACATAAAAACACCTCAATGTACCTTTCTGAAATCCACCTAAAAATTAAATTTGAAGTATTTTCTGAATTCTGGAAGTTATTTCAGCTGCATATGTTTGCCGATTGTACAGTCAAACATCCATGAGTCGATATCTGAAGGGACCATCGGCTCATGGAAATATCGAGTCGTGGAAACAAATGCCTTAGAAAGCTGTTTGAGCGGACCATCATAGTAACCATGAAATTTTGATTTTAGTATGGTTCCATGAGTCGATATCGAGTTATGGAACATCGACTCATGGAGGTTTTCACTGTATGTAATTTTATGATTTTTAGGTTATGCTGCCACAATCATCAATAGTGATTGTTTCGAGCAGTGGTATTCTGCCGATCCACGTAATCGAAAAAAAAATCATATTCTGGATTTCATGTACTGATTCTTTCTCTCAGATATTTGAGAACAAGCTAAAAAACGTTTCGCAAATTTTATTGTTGCAAAATAAATCAAGAATGGTCTAAATGTGGAAGATTTCCGTGAAGCAATACTAGGACTGGTTGGCAAAGCCAGTTCTGTTTCTGCACAATCAGAAAATTGCCGATGCAGAGTTTCTAGTTTGGCTGCAAAGGCTGGCATGAAAAGACCTCTCAAACCGTTCAAAAACCATTAAGTGACGTGTTGCAGTTCTTGTCAACTATAATGTACCTGAAGAGCTCGCGTTCGTAGCCAATGTCAAATTGATTCTAATTGTCAAATTGTTTCTAATAATCATCTAACAGAAACCCATGACATTTTAACTTTCTTTGTAGAAAAAAAAAACGATACGATTGATCTGTTCTCTTGTGATTAATAGCTGGTAAATGAATTGTATTGCTAATAAAAATAAATTTATATCCAGTTATGATTTTTGTCTCCAAATGCCATACGTTCGAAGCACTGTGCGCCTCTCCCACCTGCAAATCACTGGGATGCAATTTTGGTCACGATCAGTTTTAGCTACGGTTGGAAACACTCTTTTCAATGATGTTTCTGCGTAAGACTTGAGTTGATTTGAATGAAGAGTTCTTAGCCAGGTACGCAACCCCACTTACGATGGTCAAAATATTTACCCTCTTATCGACAGTCGAGTACCGGCCCCCGCATCTCCATGGAGGTTCTTCCCCGTGAATATATCTGAAATGCATACTTGTGGTAACTTTGACATTTATGTTCTTGTTTGTTCCTGGAGTTCTACACTTAGTCACGGGTTTTCACGTAACATGCAGCAACCGATTTTTGACAGGGGATCTTTGTTCGTCAAGAGTTTCGAAATCAATGAGAGCAGCCAACCAATTTGCGAATTTTACATAATTGAATTGGGAAACACGTATGAAATGTTTTTACTAATCATTATTGCAATCGAGAACTCAGCACGGCGTCAAGAGTTCAAGTGAATCTTCTTATTTAATTTTTTCTCATAACATCAGCATTCTCCATGGATTAGATTCGATGTTTCATGACATCTATTATGAATGAATACTAGAAGCAGAATCACGACCTTCAATTCGTTGCCCTTCATAATTTATCTAAAGTGACAATCGACACCTGCGACTTTCTTTCAGACAATTACACCGGGTTGTGCTGATTATCAATAGCAATACCGTGCCTCTCGCGTGAATATAGTCCCGCATCTAGTATCGTTTGATTGAAATCGTAAGGTGGTGTACCTCTTTTGTCCCACCCGGTGGGAATCACTGACTGGTTATGGTATGTGCCTATTACCAGCATAGGAATCGCCGTTGGTGATATTAACCCCATTGGAACAAAGTCCCCTTTCTCGCAGCTGATTGTTAATATCGTTATAGACTGCAGCACTGCTCCGACGCTCCGACTGCTCATGTTTAATTGCTGTGCTGATAAGGCGATTGCAGGCGTGATACGCATCGAAGATTTGCCATCACCTTTAATAGTGAGAGCATTATTACAGCGGACCGTATAACAGAATGACTTATCAGCGGAAAGCCATTCAGAACTACAACATTGGAGTATCTTGTTTTGTTTTGTTTCTTTGATTAATTTACAACGATTTTCGAATTTCAATACACTGGAACCTCAGTTTTGGAATTAGATCGGGGGTTCGTTAATCGAGCCAGTTCGTGAAATTAAATTGGAGTTTGAAGTTTATTTTGTAAGAAAATCAATTTTATTGTTCCAAAAAAATGTGCTTTTTATGAACTAATAATTATGGAGTAGTGTATGGTCTTTCGATCGTGTTGCATGCTCCTGTAGGTGATCAATCGTATTCGGTTCGCGTTGTGCGAGAGCGAAAAAATACATTCAAACTCTCCATAGCTCGATACCGAAGGGACTATCGAGTTATCGCGTTGTTGAACACAAAAACAGTGCAAATTTGATTCAAATGACCATCGAGTTAATATGTACAAATTTTTCAAACTACTAAAACTATGTAAATTCAATTAACGTAAAAAAAACTTCGTAAGCCCAGGTTTAAGTGTAACCTGATAGAATTGAGTCAAAAAGGTTTGTTATTGTCTGCACCTTATGCGCATTACAATTTTAGGGAGGGCGGCAAAAGTCAAACGAGAAATTCTGCAAACAAATTATTAGAATAGGTAATGGTTTACAATTATTGCTCCATGACCCAGCGGCTGAAGCGTCACTCTACTATCGCGACCATAAGGGTATACGATATGCATAATTTTAATGTCGATGCGGAAACGATACACGGAATTTCGAACACTGATAATGTCGATACGAAATATCGTCACGGAACGAGCATGAGCATAGATGAATGGGGTTTCCCGACCAGAATAACGTTACAAGTATAGTACACATTTTAACAACTGCTCTAAAAAGTTGTTATCATTTTAATATTCAGATGGTTTTTTTTAACTTGTTACAGGTTTTGTTACAGATTTATAACAAATTGGTTATACTTTTTATATTGAATTTGTGAGTTGGTTTAAAATAACATCCCAAAATTATGAGCAGTTAAAAAATGCAATAATTTTGTTATTTTGTAACACCTTTCAAACATATTTGAATAGTGATAGGATTTGTTACATTTATTTTATTGCCAAAAGCATAACTGTCTCATATAGATATCCGAACCGGACACCTTATGTCATCGTAGCATGCATGTCTACTACGCATATAAATTTTAACACCACTGCTTGAAAATGTAATTTGAAACATAAAAAGTTGGTGCAGTCTTACATTTAAAGATGAAGGCATAACAGTCTCTTCACATTCATCCCAAATAGCAACTGCAAAACGTGAATTGTGTTTTATGTTTAACGGGTGTGCAAGAAAAAATGATTTTTTTTTCAGTCATATAGTAAAAAAAATGTGTTCAACGAATTCAGTATTTTATTTATTAAAAACATAATGTTTAATCTTAAAAAAAGAAACGGCGCTGACGTCCATCTTCTGCATACAAATCCGGATCCTCGTGGTCAACTGCTTCGTATCCTTTGCCCGTCAATTATTTTTGTACACTAGGGCACTGCAGGAGCCGGAAAAATCCTCAATGGGACGGCACTGCGGAAAGTTGGTCTTTTCTTTCGGCACGTACAACACGCTCGCGGAGTGCTTGCTGTTTCGACGTCATCTTCGATTGAATTGATAGCTTACTTGATACTTGATGGGCAACAATTCCTTGCTATTGCGTTGAATCTACGCCGAATGAAGCCTTCTCCATTGAACCCGGGCCTGGGCCAATCGCTTCCAGTTGCCCTGAATGTTAAGCGACCTTAAATCCTCTTCAACTGCAAAAATCCATCTGGTGCGCGGCCTGATAGCACCCGAGCGAAAAGAAATATGTCACCTATATTTAGGGAGATCAGAGAACAATTCTCTTGGAAAAAAATACGTTCATTACTTTATTTACAGAAAGGTATTGAAATCATCCTCATTATTTTACTGAACATCCGTTAAATTTTTTGTCTGTCAATAGAAGCAAAATGAGTTGTGGGTGCGGCGGTGCTTAATGGTTTGCAAAATTGTATTAGAAAATTATGAACACTTGTATGAGAGGACAAACTTCAAACCCTGAACACCATACGGGACAGTTGGTGGTGCGATTCATGATATCACGCCTTACCGATCGATATTTCAGTGCGGTCCATCCATTGGCATGTGTGCGATAAACGCATTGTACGTCGAACAAATATTTATCGCTCTTCCCCTGAGGAGTAAACGACAAGGTCAGAGGTTCAAACCAAGGCTGACTTCTTTTTTTTGTCTCTTATAGAACTATAACAGAGCTCACCCTTACGAATGTGCACCTTCACAAATTTAACAATGTAGCTGGTGCGATGTAGGGAAACGAATCATGGCCTTCGCTTTAAATGCATAACTTGCGGTTTCATTCTGAAGAAATTAGTTACTTTCTATTTTTTTGTCTGTTATTCATGGTTTGATTATCACAAGAAAAAAATGGTTTTTATGTAGCTCAATGCGTTTGTACTGTTCTTCCTCGTCTTGAAAGGTTAACATTACGGAAAACAATGTGTGTGGTGGATTAAGATACTGGAGTATAAATTATGCTCCCGAAAAGAGGCACAGCTTAACCTGTCAAAGTCAAATCCCTTAGTAAAAATATGATGTCAACCCTCCGGTGCCAATACCCTACTGACCAGAACAATCGAAGTTGCACAGGGAATTAATGATGGGGCTAGGATTAGCTTGCAATTCTTTAATGTGCACAACTCGAGAGCTCAATTTTAAAAGTCAATAACGGCGCCTGCCACGTCCTTAACAGTCATTGGGGAGGGAAGGAATGTTTATTAGACAACGCGTTGTTACTAGAGACCGAATATACCTCTGCATTTCCACAGTTTCATGGAAAGGATATTGGGTTAGTGGGATAAGGAATAGATCTGGGAGTCACCAATGTTTGGTAATGAGATCCATGATATAATCACGCCTAACCGGATTCGCGATATTATTCGATACACGTATTGTACGCTGAACAAGTGTTCAACGCTCGCTCTCACAGAGCAAGTGAAACGATCAAGAGAACAAACACTACTAGCGCGATCCACTACCGTGCTACGCAGGCAACGCGCAGCAGCGATTAATCGATTAATGATTCGGGACCCCGCGCGACATTATATCACGCTCGAGGGCGACGCGCAGCGATTGATTGACCTGCTCACATCACCTGCCCCGCAAGGAGCAAATGACGCGTGCCAAGGATCGAATTACTTACTTTATGTCCTTCCTTGCAACCTGACTCCATTTTCGTACTAATTTTGGTACTTAAAGGTGAATGAATTGTAATAATACAAAAAATAAATTTCGGCTCCGTAAAGCATTACACGCGATTAAGCCTCAAATAAGCGAACTAGAAAAAAATCTCTTCCCAAGACATTAAACTTTCATATCATCAGGATATGTTTCAATGGTTACATTCTCATCCCTCAACGTTCATCTAGTGCAAGCACGAAAAAATGCCCATACCCGGTTAAGTTCTCAACTAAAAAAGAATCCTCACTCCTAAAGCTAGATCGCATTGAGTACTGAATCATCACCGAAGACAGTACTGTGTTACCGTAATTCGGGTGAAAATTGATCATTTTTTCATGGTTTTTCTAGTCTGTTTTCTATAAATGTTAACATTGCAAACAACTAAATGCAGGAAAACAAGTACGAAGGTGAGCCTCATCCACTTATCCATCATCCGCTTATATACTGAAATTCAATGAATATCAAACAGAAATTCAATTATCTTCAACCATATGAGCTAATTGGTACGAGTTTTGGGTGATGAAATCTGGTTTAGGGATATTTCTCAAACATCCTCATAAACTTTCAGGTTTATACCATGTCAAATCCTTGCTTATAAATAGAAGTTCATAGGTGTTTGTCATTTCTGCACGTGCATGATTTAGAAATTTTACATTATTTTCATAGTAATAAACATTCATTAACGCAAAAAACTTCACAACACATAATTGGACAATAGTTACGACAAGCAACGTTCATTTACTGCAGCTTTCATTGACATTTGTGCTCCATTACGAATAAATAAAATCGTGTGATACGATGATCAATTTCACTCTTCTGATCAATTACACCCGATTTTACGGTACCTATCTGTAATGCCTGTACTCGAAAAAAAAATGCACCATTTATATCCGCCTGTAACTTTTTTGCCCGTGGGTATAAATTGATGAAAATCTGGGTATAACTAGATTGCAGTGTATTGTTTACAAGTGTAAAATTTTATAACAATCGGTTCAGTGGTTATTGAGATGGCATCGAAACAAGTAGTGAATCGCTGGAGAATTTTGCGCGCCGTCATGGAAAATCCGACTGCGAGCATGAGATGGATCGGAAGACAACTGGGAATTACCCATACAACTGTCTCTGGAATGGCAGAATCTTTTAAGTAGTCCCAGACGACTGATCGGCGGGCTGGAAGTGTAAGAAAATCGAAGACAGCTGACCCTGTGGCCCGGAAGTTGTTGGATTATTTCTAGCGTAATCCGAACCTTTCCGCCTGGTTCGTTCAGAAAACCATTAAAAGAGCTGGGCTTCGTGTATTCAAGGTCCGGAAGACATCGAACTGGCGTAATCAACAAAACACGGCAAACAAAATGTATCCGAATAAAAAGTTGCCCGGTTGGTTTCGGAGCCAACCTCACCAATGAAATAAACAACAGAGAAAATCTACACACGAAGCACGAACGACATGGAAAACCTCCGACCAATTTCACTTTATCCGGGACATTGACCCAACTTACGTTTCTCCCTTCTGCCATAACACGGAGCTTACATTCGAGCTTATTTATTTCATTTGTCCTACTACAAAGTATTCATTCCTCTCTTTCGCTTCTAGCTCTCTACGCTCTTTCTACCTTTTCTATCTAGGTCCCTTTCTAGCTATCGTGTGTGTGCTTGGCTCAGAGCACGGTAAATGGCTGGGCATGGCGTACCATTGGTACCTCGCGTACCTGCAGGAATAAAATAGACCACTTTGTGCGGTCCTTAGCCTCTTGCCCAGCAACTCCTATCCCTACCTCCTCGTGTACTGGCCGGGGTACGAGTAACCTTGGGGAAGATCGGGTAACCAACCCCGGTGGGAACTTTGGTCGTATGCTGACAGGGAAGGGGGGGTTTGCTGCGCACTATGGTCCTCCGAACATTTAGGGGGAATGGTCCTCCGGAAATCTAGAGGGTTGGTGTAAAACCATCAAGCAACGAATAATCAACGAGAGAATATGAACCGGGACAATCGTCGAAGACCACAAAACGGAAAGGGACTAGCGATTGGAAGCTCGGTACGTGGAACTGTAAATCTCTCAACTTCATCGGGGGCACACGCATACTCGCCGACATGCTGAAGGACCGCGGATTCAACATCGTTGCGCTGCAGGAAGCGTGTTGGAAGGGATCAATGGTGCGAACGTTTAGAGGCAACCATACCATCTACCAGAGCAGCGGCAACACACACGAGCTGGGAACAGCTTTTATAGTGATGGGTGATATGCAGAGGCGCGTGATCCGTGGTGACCGATCAATGAGAGAATGTGCAAGTTGAGGCTCAAAGGCCAGCATAATGAACGTGCACGGCCCTCACTCCGGAAGCACTGATGATGATAAAGACGCGTTTTACGCGCAGCTCGAACGCGGGTACGACAGCTGCCCAAGCCACGACGTCAAAATCATTATAGGAGATCTAAACGCTCAGGTTGGCCAGGAGGATGAGTTTAGACCGACGATTGGAATGTCAGCACCCACTGGCTGACGAATGAAAACGGCCTAAGACTAATTGATTTCGCCGCCTCCAAGAATATGGCCATTCGTAGCACCTACTTCCAGCACAGCCTTCCATACCGATACACCCGGAGATCACCACAGCAGACAGAATTACAAATCGACCTCGTTCTGATTGATGGACAGCACTTCCCCGACATTATCGACGTCAGGACCTATCGTGGCGCTAACATCCACTCCGACCACTATCTGGTGATGGTTAAACTGCGCCCAAAACTCTCCGTCGTTACCAACGTACGGTACCGACGACCCCGGTATGACCTAGAGCGGCTTAAGCAACAGGATGTCGCAGCTGCATACGCGCAGCACCTCGAGTCTACGTTACCGAAAGAGGGTGAGCTAGATGAAGCCCCTCTTGAGGACTGTTGGAGAACAATGGAGGAAGTCATCAACAATGCAGCTGAGAGCTTCGTCGGGTACGTGGGACGGAATCGACAGAGCGAGTGTTTCGTCTTTTTTCCTCGATTTTCGCGCGAATTGCCGGACAGCGCCTTGAAAGAGCCCGAGCCAACGAGTCGGTTTAGTGTCTCGTCTTTTTTCCCTCGATTTGCCGGCAGTGCCTCGAAAAAGCCCGAGCTAACGAATCGGCTTGGTATTTCGTCTTTTCCCTCGATTTGCGTGCGGTTTGCCGGGTAGGTAGTGCTTCGTGAAGCCCAAGCAGGACGGTTCGATTTATGCGTCGTCGGAGGGGTTTGCTCTCGGTTTCGCGCGTGTTTTCGTTGTCGGAGAACTTTTTTTCCCTGTTTTCGCGCGTCTTGCTAGGTAGGTGTTTGGGAAAGCCCAAGCAGGACGGTTTGTTTTCGGGACGCCAGTACGAGTACCAGTACGAAGAGATATTTGTTCAGTCGAGGATGGATTACCAACTGGTGAGTTCGTTTCATGCTTGTGATAACACATTTTTTCTTGAAAGCGTAACTTTTATGTAATTTTATTTTACATATATTTCCTCTATCTGACATTATTAAAATATCTTTTGAATTGTTTGACATTGAGAATGTTGACGTATTTTTAAAAACTTCTACCATCTCGAGACAAAAATGCACAGTAATACTCATATGTAATTTTCAAACAAACTATGTATGGTTCGTCACTACAAGTGTCGGCATTATTCCTGTGCAGTGGCGCGGGAAGTGGGTAGGACAGGTAGGACATGTACTACGCACAAAAACACCTGTGTAGGACAGTCAAAGGATTGTCCTACCCACGATTCAAAAAAAAAAAAAAACTTCAGTGCAAAGAAAAAATAAAACACAAAATTCATAGAATGTTTACTGTTCATCCATTTGTTACCTAAACATATATGGGGAAATTAGAACAACCTCACTGATTGTAAAGGCAAACTTTTTTACCTATTTTTGTCAAATTTGTTTAATACAATTGGCATAAAAATGATATAAATATAAAAGATATTCAGATTTTTCAATATGAATGATAATAAAACTTGATTCAATGAATGATACAAAAGACAGTATTGGTAGTAGGTTTATTTACAAAGACTTGGTCTCTATTTCAATGCATGTTTCTAAAAAGTTTATAATTTTATTTTCTGTAGCCAAAATGGCCGCTTAAATCTTTTTTTTCCCTATTCTGCGTGCATTGGATCCTGATGCAAAATTGTACAGGCTCCTAATAAACCTTCAGAGAATATAATGGGTTCAAGAGCCTCTTCAAGAAATTCGTCTCAGATTCCCCGAGGAAAAGCTTCAGGAATTATCATAGCGATTTTATTTGAAAACCTTTCTCCTGCAGGATTCTCTTCAGAAATTCTTGCAAAGATTTCTCTATCAATTCTCCCATAAACTCTTCCAGCGATTTTTCAAAGGATACTTAGCAGAATTTCTCCAAAATTCCATAGCTACTACTCTCAGTAATTTCCTCATTTAAAGTTTGTTTTCCAGACTATTTTAGAATTTCCCCCAGATATTTTTCACTAATCCTTAAACCGAATTCTCTAGTTGTTACTTATAAAGATCTTCAAAAAACTTCTACCAAATTCACAAAGGTTTATTCCAATGTGGCCAGAAAAAAAGCTTAAGGTGATTATAAAACGAAGCCAAACTTTGAATTTTCAATTGCACAAGACGAGAGAATCTGACAAAAGTTCGCGTTGAAAACCAATCAAATTGCTTGCCTGCTGGTGGTGACCAATGGGATAGATTTTCAACGCGGAGCGCTGTTTGGTTCTCAAGTCTTGTGCTCTTGAAAATTTTAGGAGTGGCTTCGTTCTATAATCACCTTAAGAGTTTTTTACAAGAAACCCTGCAAGAATTTCTTCAAATGTTCATGTGGATTCCATCAAGAATCCATCCACGTTTCCTCCCAGAAATCCAAAATTCCTAGAGGAGTTCTTCGGACAAATCAATTTTTTTAAGGGATTTTTTCAGCATTTCATCCAAGTATGACTCCTGCAGTTTTACCAAACATTTCTTAAAAAGTATCTAAAAAAATCCCATGTAATCTTCAAAAGTTTATTCAAGGTCAAGGTCAGTTTAAACTACAGATTTTTTTTTCCAGTAAAACCTCCAATCATTCCTACACACATTTCTTAAAAGATTTTTTCTAATGTTTTTTGAGAAATTTCTATTTTTTTTCAAATAATTTCGGATTTGTTTTTACTTAAGACTTATTTGAGAAAATCTCAAAGAACTACTGGAGGAATCTTTGTAGAAATCACAGAAGGAATCTCTGGATCAAATGCTGAAGGTATTTTTAGAGAAATTCCTAGTTGAAATCTTATATAAATCCTGATAGATAATTTTAAAGAAAATACCGACAATTTTCTGGAGAAATAATAAATTGATTAAATTTTAGACGACGTTTTGACCGGGAGCTTTAAAGGATGCCCCAGAAAAAAAATCTTCCATTTTTGTAGTTTTCCTTAGAAAAAATCAGGTTGAAAAAAATAAATCTTGACGAAATTCCTTTGGAAATAATCACTAAATGAACTCCTTTAGAAATTTCCGAAGCAATATCTGAACATATGGGCAAATACTTGAAAAAAATTTCTGATGAAATTCTTAGAGAGCCCTTAAATATAGTAACTTTCAATTTCAAGTCCAGGGTTAAAATTGTTCTTTGCTCCACTGTGCACAAAATATTTGCTAACCATTGTCCTACCCATGGTTTCGAACGTGGCCGCGCCTCTGTTCCTGTGTCATATAATTTAAAATACAAACAAATTTTCAGTTTTCGCTATTAACAAAAACTTCTTTTGAATTGTTCAACATTATAGATGTTGACGTATTTTTTAAATCTTCTACCAAAAACTTCTCGAGACAAAAATAGAAAACTAGCTTTAAATATAAGTCGTATATTTCCCCCTTTTCCATAGATCGCATCACCGACCAGAGGTGACTCCCAGATCTTTTCCTCCCTCACTAATAAACACCTTTCCGTGGTGATTGTGGAGATGCAGAGGTATTCTAGATCTCTAGAAGCAACAATCATTACACCCTAACATTCCTTCCCCATCCCAATTGACTGTAAGGACTTGGCCGGCGCCGTTATTGATCAATAATATTAGATCTGATAAAATTGCACTTCGAGATTAAGTGGAAACTCCCATCCCTTATTCATTTGGTTCGTAGTGTAATTCTTACCAGTTCCGATCAATCACGGAGTAGCAACCATTGACATGTACAGTCAGTCTATGCTATGCTATGTGGGACGGAGTCGACAGAGCGATTGGTTCGACAAGGAATGTAGGCAGATTCTGGAGGAGAAGAATGCAGCGCGGGCGGTCATGCTGCAGCAAGGGACCCGGCAGAACGTGGAGCGTTATAGACGGAAACGGCAACAGCAGACCCGTCTCTTTCGGCAGAAAAAACGCCGCCTGGAGGAGACGGAGTGCGAGGAGATTGAACAACTGTAAACACGCAAGTTCTAGTAACGGCTTCGTGCCGCGAGCCGAGATGTGCAGGGATAAGGATGGGAGCATTTTGACGGACGAGCGTGGAGTGATCGAAAGCTAAAAGCAGCACTTCGACGAACATCTGAATGGCGCAGAGAGCACAGGCAATGAAGATCAGGACAACGGGGGAAATGCCTTCGTCAGTACTGCGGGCGATGGAAACCAACCAGACCCCACTTTGAGGGAGGTTAAGGATGCCATTCACCAGCCCAAGAACAATAAAGCTGCTGGTAAGGATGGTATTGGAGCTGAACTCACAAAGATGGGCCCGGGGAGGCTGGCCATTTGTCTGCATCGGCTGATAGGCACAATCTGGGAAACAGAACAGATACTGGTCACTGTACGGCAAATCCTCCAAAAATGTCGTGAATACCAGGTCCCAACGCATCATGTTTTCATCGAATTCAAGGCGGCATACGATCGTATCGACCGCGTAGAGCTATGGAAAATCATGGACGAGAACTGCTTTCCCTTTGCTGATAAGAGCGACGATGGAAAATATAAAAGTTTTGAAAAATACAGTTTGATTTGTTATTGTTTTGGATACGCCGTGAAGCTAGTGCTACTATAGGAACAGAAATTAGACATAATTCTACTTTAGGCACAAGTGTTCCTATATCCGAGGAGGAACAAATAACTCGCAATAATCTATGTATACCATTATTTGGTATCATACCATAATTAGGTATTGTTCAATTGACAATACCTCATTTTGGCATTATAATAGTAATTGAAAAATATGTTTCAAACAATTATAAATACTTCATTTTGGTATTCGATAGCTATTGAGAACTGCAGGAGGTATTGAAGTTCTATTGGAAAATCTCACTTCTATATGAAAATCCATCATGTATTATTTAGGTATTATAATACCTGATCTTTGATTAGGTGTTTGTCGAATATTCATTCATTTATTTAGTTAACATCTAAACAGATAACACTGAATCAACAATTTCACACCACAATACTCGTTTCGTGGCCGCATCCCGACCAGCCAGAAGTTATAACAGAATGTGATGCCCTGATATGAATTTTTTATCACCAGTTGTTATAAATCATGTACCGTTAGTAGTTAAAATAACAAAAAATCTAACAGAAATTGCAGCAAATTAAACTAAGATATAACAAATCCAGTTACAACTATATCAAAATTATTACAGAATGTGTTGCAAGGATTTTACAAAATAACAATATTATTGCAAATTATGTTACTGTTTATGACATCGGATGTTATTTGCAACAAACTCATAAATGCGATGTCAAAAATATAACAAATGTTGTTATAAATGTGTTACTTAAAATATAACAGATTAAGTACAAAGCCATCTTGATAACAAAATTTTATCAACTTCTGTTATTTTTAACTGCTGCTGTTAGGAATGTGTTACAATCTTGTTATGTGCTTCTGGTCGGGATCTCTCCATCCTCGTTTCTGCCCTACGCTCGCCAAATCGATACGCCCAATATGTAGAATATGCATGAGATATTATTTGAGGTATTCTACCTCTTATGCAGGGCTCATTCTTACCTCGCTCAGCTTGTAAGTATTGGAAATTTTCTGGTATGGAATACCTCAGTTTGGTAGTCAGTAGCACTTTTCTTCTGCTCGGGTAGTGGTACAAGTGATAACAAATACAAAAATATGAGTTTTCAGAGCTTTCATATATTTTCACAAAACCAAGTTAAAAAGCTTTCAGATGATATGAAAATAATGCCACTGGCTTCATTTTTCGATTTTATACGAATATTTCTTCTTAGCTATGCGGCTATTGGTACGTCGACCCTATGTCAATCATAAAAAAAATAAAATAAATCGCCGTTATGGATAGGCACTTAGAAATGTAGGTACAAAACTTCATGGAAATGCTCGGATATCACATACCCTTACTCGACCACCGCCATCGACCGCGCCAGCCGAGACAGTTTGGTCACGATCCGTGGAAGCAATCAGTCCGTCAGCTAGCCAGTAAGTGAGACGCGAATTGAAGTGCAGGTACTTCTCACCGATAACCGGTAGATAAACATAAGGAGGAGAACCGTAAAGTAGAATGCAACCGCACTTGATTGTCTTGTTGGCGGTAAAGCTGATGAATGATGACCGTAGGTATACCCCGACCCGGCAGTGAGAGTATCAATGATGACGATGACGATAATGATGGTTACAGGTGATAGAGCCCGCTGTCCGAGCTGATTTATATAGATGCCAGGGCGAACGATTTGGGTTTCGCCAGACATTTGTGAATGAGACGCCGCGAGCGTTGGACACGCGCGTGCTTTACAAGAGGGGGCTCATCGCGAACGTTGTTGGCGCGCCGCTAAAATTCCAGTCGAGATTTGTGGAATAAGTGGCGTAGAACAAAGTGCTCGGCGCGCGGGATTTGCACAAATTTGGCGCGAATGCTTGGAGAGTGAAAGTGAATTTGTGATATATAAAACGATACGATGGAGATTCTTGGGACTAGTGCTAGCATCTGGCTTGTGGTATTTGTTTGCAGCGTGAATTCGATCTACGGTAAAAATAAGTGTTAGACGAAAATGCAAGAACGTACACATGGTTTTCGGGTTAGGACGACAAAATAACCGTTCAAAACAATTTCGTTGAAATTGTTGGAGATATGATTTGTATTTCAATTTTTATTTTTGTTTTTGAAAAACTGTTTTTAAAGCCAGCCACAGTCAAGTGGTTATATTCTTTCAAGAACTCTGCAGTGATATATTTTGAGTGATTTGCCAGTTGAATATTTCATGAACGAAATTAACGTTTTAGCGTTGGAAAAATCACACGATGAGAAATTTCCACGAAGATTACCATACAGACCGTTGGATTATAAACAATAAAGACGTGCATTCTAATGAAGAAGAACATGGACCAGCGCCAATTGGATTGAGTATAGTTCATAAACCACGTGGATCCAATTTTATACGTTATTCAATAATCGGAAAGCGATTGTACAAAAGGTGGTGAAATTTGTAGCTGGTTAATGACTAGGGTGAAATCCCCCAGTATCTGACATCTAAGCTGTTTTATGTGATCTTGTTACCATATATTATCATTTTTGTAAGGTACAAAAAAATTAAAATATAAATACAAGTTTTGAAATTGCATTTTGATGAAATTTAAAGGAGACGCTTGTCTCTAATAGCCACCGTGTGACCATAATATAAACCGTGTTTTATTAATCTTCATATTTTTTTAGGAAACGTATAGAAGTGAAAAATAAATTGTGAAAGTTTCAATCAGATTCAAAAATACTTCAGTTATCTGGAATTTTTTAAATATTGTATGGAAAACGAGTTTTTATATTTCTCAGTCCATTTTCTCAATGCCTACTTTTACAGATGTGACTAACTTGCGATTCACGGCAGCATATACCGTCAAGCTACCATTCACCGTGCATTTAAGAAAAAAGTGCACTTCCAAAAATTATATAATTTTTCCAAATAATTTAAAGCGTACTAGAATACCACTATGTAGCGTGCAATTATATAATAATTCAGGGAAAAATCTAAAACTAGTGATGCATAACACAACATTACTCAAAAATTATGTTTGAAAATGTCATGTTAAGGTCGCCTCGTACCGTTCTATGTCACCATTTACCGTGCAAACTAGTGCACCATTCACCGTGCGTATAGTTTTCGTCATGATTTAATTTTGTATCTTGAAAAACGTTGTTGATAGAGCAATTATGTTGCTAGTAGTGTGAGCACTCATTTTTAATACATAGTATTCAAATATTCATTTACAATAACAACCATAAAAAGTTTTAAAATTGGCCAAATAGTTATTTTTTCATTAAAACCGTTATTGGAGGTTTGACTGTACTGTCCAAACCATTCTTCCTTCTTCTTTTGGCGTTACGTCCCCACTGGGACAAAGCCTGCTTCTCAGCTTAGTGTTCTTATGAGCATTCCACAGTTATTAACTGAGAGCTTACTATGCCAATGACCATTTTTGCATGCGTATATCGTGTGGCAGGTACGAAGATACTCTATGCCCTGGGAAGTCGAGAAAATTTCCAACCCGAAAAGATCCTCGACCGGTGGGATTCGAACCCACGACCCTCAGCTTGGTCATGCTGAATAGCTGCGCGTTTACCGCTACGGCTATCTGGTCCCCTGTCCAAACCATTCTATGTTCACTCAAAAACTAAATATGAAGTAGTTCAATGACGACATAACAATATATCTAATATTACCGAATAATTTCATGTCTTTTACACTAATGCACGGTAATAGGAACCATATATATTGGAAATGATCTATTCACCGTGCATTTGGGTTTCGACTGAAACTCAATAAAAAAATTCTAATTTGCATAAAATCTCATTGCTCATACGGTGAAATATATCTTACTAATAGTATCCACAGGGAAAACTTGTTAAAATTTTGAAAAATTTGATACTCTATCGTTAAAATGAAAAATGTGATTTTTTGGCATTTCTACTAAGAGTGTTGAAAAATCTCATTCTCAAACAGAATTCACATGATTTGGCTACATAAACAAGGTTTTTCAAAATGATTTTTGACAAAAACTATATCATTTCATCAGTTTTATCTTATTTTGCTGACAAAAGAATAATTTGTGAAAATTGTATGAATATTCTGTAGGAATTTGTATATGTGCACAGTGAATGGAGTCGCACGGTGACTGGTGACTGGTGACTCCTTCTTGGACAGCGGCTTTGAAAAAAAAACCTCTTAGAAGTTCTCGTCAATTATTCACTGAATATGATTGCTGACACAAACAAAAGAAATGGTGAATTTCTGGATACACAACATTTCTTCCAAAAAAGTGGGGTTCTAAAACTGTCACGGATTGGAAATCGTTAATATTGATAATTGCATCGAAATGAGCTATCAGTTTTTTAGTAAAATTTTCCTACCATCAAATCGAAGCAGCCTCTAGCCCAGGCCATTTGATTCTAGTGAGGAAACAAAGGGTGCCGCCAATCGTGATCAGTTGTTCCGAACTTGGAGGATACAGGCAGAAGATCTTGAACTTCATTAACGGAATCAAGGTTTCCTTCCAAATCGCAAAGAAAGGAGACTGTCGCGTTTTGCCGGAAACTCTTAATGTTCTCAAACATCATGAAGAGAAGAAGCACACAATTTTTACATATGACGACAAAACTGAACGTTTGTTCTAGATCGTCTTGAAAGGTTTCTTAAGTTATTATAAGTCACCTGAAGAAATAAAAAATGAGATTAATGATTAATTTGGATTTCCCCCAATCCAAGTAATCATGATGATCAAGAGAAACCCAATCCGAAATTCGTTGGAAAGGACGTTCTCAAGAATGTGAACTAAATAATACTTCAGCAAAAGTGATATATATAATATCAAAGCATTAGAAAAAGGAAACTTATATTCGATGTCCGTGTGACATGGGAACATTTCCAGAAACCTGGAAGAAAATTACAGAACCCACTCAGTGCCGTCGGTGCAACAGTGGGGTCATGAAATCAAACATTCCCGCATGGATGCTAAATGCATGGTTTGCGGAGGTTCTTCTCACGCTAAAGACGTCTGTCTTGTGAAGGAAGATACCCAAAAGGTTTGTATGCGCAAAATGCGAGGTCTAACTCTTGGGATTGCCCTTTTCTCGCAAACGAATCGTTGAGGTTCGGACTAGGCAGATGAATGGCAACGTTTTTCGTAGCCAGAATTCTACCGGCCGAATGTCCAACAATTCTCATTTTGCAGTTAACGATCGCTTACTCTAAAATCATACCCATGAGGTTAATTATAATCATGCTCATTCAAAAGCAAGATTTTTCCGTCGGGTAGCCGTACGAACGTTTAATTTCGAATGATTTACCCAAAGAAAGTTCTATTGCCTCAGGTAGTATCAGTTCCTCCATTTCAAATTGTATTTCTACGGATAACCGTTCTAATTGTTTAAAATCGAGCAGAGGTATTGCTTAGGTCCTCATCAACAGTAAATCCTATCAGAAATCGGTCAAACAACAAATTGAGTAGTCTACGGACATCTCGGAATCTTATAAAATCCGTAGGTGTAAGAATATCGTCGATCAGACATTTTTTTACCGAAATACAGCAGGGCGCAGTCAACCTAGCGAATGGGTGGTAGATTTATTTTCTATGCGGTAAAAACGTTCCAGACTCACGCTAGCTACTATGGGAAAAAAAAAAATACCACTAGATTCATAAAATTCACATAGAATCAAATTTAATAAATGTAACAATAGAAATTTCGGAACTAAGAATGCTCGTTTATATGTACCCTGATCTCACAAGAACTCAGTGAGATAGAATCAATTCTCCAATGGCTGATGAAGCTTGGAACTAAACTTATGTCCTACAGATCGTTGAGAACATCTGATTTAAAAAAAATCAATTGATGTTCTACAAAGCGTTAAGATACACCTAATCTACGAAGAATAAGATCATATTAATGGTAAAATTCCCACGACCTTGCAAAGATCTATGTAAAATAATGTAAAATTACTCTGATGTGTTGATGAAGCTTGCAAATAACGATTGTTGTCATACAGGGCCTTATGATGCACTTGATCTACAAAGGATAAGGTTGAATTACTCTAAGGAGCATATACAGCTTGAAATTTTCAATCGGTGCTCTTCAGGGAGTTTAGATGCACCTGATTTACATATGGTAGCATAGCATAGCATAAACATTTGCACAAATCGTGGTTGGAATTTTGAAAATAAATACATTCACTGTTATAAAAGATTTCGGCCATATCTACAGTTAAGTTAACTTACTTATTCCTGAACATCTGGCACGTCCTTACAAGAGCTTACTTAAGGCTAAGTAGCCCGTCATTCGTTTTGGCAACAATGATGACTTTTCAGCTTGCATTTCAAAGTGATAAAACTCAGTCTTGATGGTTTATGTTGACTTGAAAAGTATCACTGTACGCACTAACATGCATAAAGTATGCTGATACTTCTTCAGCTGTGTCAGTGCAAACCAACTGATTTTCTTTGATTCGAAAACGTGAGATGAATTAGCAACAATCATCAAATACAAATTTCAATGACGGCCTACTTCACCTTAAGGAAACAATCGAACCGAAACTGCAAACAGTGTCAATTATATGAAAATCATTTTCCCAAAATTTGAAGTGATTGGACGAAATTTGGTTATGCACACGACATTTGAAATTTATATGGAGATTCTATAGAAACGCAAACCTTTTGTGCTCAGTCCTCTAACTGCTCGTCATAATAATCTATGGAAAAGTGAACAATCTCTTCTCATGTGAATTTTCTCAACTACAACTTTTCCGAAGACCATATTTTGATGGGACGTAAGAATAAATTTGGTATTACTGATAACAAAGTCTAAATCATGCTGAGGTGATTATTTAATTACTCTCAGAGCAACACTGCTTTTTTTGCTGTAGAACAAGTAGCATGGATTACTTTGATTTTTCTTCTCGCCAGGAGCACCACTGTTGCCTGCCGAATAGTTGGTGAAGCATGTTAAATGAAAACCCACTTTATGATGATGAATAACAATTTATTCTGACGTCCAATCAAAATGTGGTCTTCAGCAAAGTTGTAGCTGAAGAATTTCACATGAGAAGAGTTTGTTGACTTCTCCATAAAATATTAGGGCTGAACACAAAATGGCGTGTGCATGGTCAAATATCGAATATCTTCCAAATCACTTCAAATTTATGGAGGATTATTTTTACCATGATTAAATTAACTCCAGGTCGTTGAAACAGCTCGGAAATTTCGATTGATTTTCAACAAGGCGTTCAGTTGCTACAGATCTATGTGGCATAAAGTCAAAAAGTACAGGCCTACGATGTAGGGTTATTTCGATTGATGTCATACAGGGCGTTGATCATTAAGATGCACCTAATCTACATAAGAAAAGGACATATTACTCCAGGGCGTTAATGCAACTTAGAGTTTACTATCGATGTTCGTTGGAATTTACTATTGATGGCCCCGAGGTGTAGCTGCCCTACACAAGACAATGTCAAATGACCCTAGGGCATTGATACAACTTGGAATTTTGAATTTTACAGAACTGTTTCTCATCTTGAGTAACCATAGAAAAACGGCTCGCTGAACATGCTCGGTTCAGCGTGCATTTTGCAAGGTCGGAAGTCAGCGGACCTCCTATTTAGAAACGTGGTTACAGAGTGTTAGGATACAGTATGGAAATTTTCAATTATTGTCCTACAGGGCGTTGATATGCAACTGATCTACATAAAATAACGTTTAATTATTCTGGCGTTGATACAGCTTTGCATTTTTGATTGATATCCATGTATTTTTGATCGATTGGTTTTCTACAGAGAGTTAAAATGTTATTGTTCTCTCAAAGATCTATGTGATATAAAGTCAAATACTCCATGATATTGATATTAAGACGCACCTTATCTAATTCTATTGGTTTCATAAAAAGCTTTAAGGAGCACCTGATCTTTATAAGATAAGGTCGAGTTGATACAGCTTGGAATTTTGATTGATGTCACATAGGACGATAAGATGCGTTTGATCAACATTAGATAAGGTCAAATCAATCCAGGCCGTTGATACAGCTTGGGTTTTCCAATTGATGCCCTACAGGACTTTAAGATGCAACTGATCGACGTGAAAATCACTCCAGGGCTCTAGATTGATTTCGGAAAGGTCTATCACATTTTCACTAACTTTTTTTCATTAACTCGGGTAAAAATCGAAAAAATAATCCGAGATAAGCCTCTTAGTTGTCGACTAAGCAGAACGACAGGGCTGCTTTCAAGCCCAAGCGTCAAATTCGACTATATTCGGTAATTTTAAGGCTAAGTAGCCCGTAATTTGTTTTGGCAATGGACTTTTGCACGAGTTTACTAATTTGACATTTGACCGGTGCCATATTCACTAGTTACCATGGTCACGTAAATAACTCGGCACCGCTCAAACATCAAATAACGAACTCGTGCATTGGTCCATAATGATGACTTTTCAGACTTTCAGCATTTCAAAGTGATAAATCTTAGTCTTGATAGTTTTTATTGACTTGAAAATGTATCACTGTAAGCGCTAACATGCATTAAGTATGCTCATACTTTTGCAGCTGTGTCAGGACAAAATCAACTGATATTCAACAAAGCGTACAAATTTCAATGACGGCTCACTTCGCCTTAAAATTACTCAATGTGTGCGCGATGTTTGACGTAGATTGTGTTGTTTTCGCTGCACTGTGAGCAGCTGTCATTTATGTTCGGTTTTTTGTATGCTTGAGCTGAATTTTGATGCAGAACAAGGAATTTTAAAGGAAATTAATATATTTCATCATGCTGAAGGAACGGGAGGAGATGCCCGTAGGTCTATATATTCTATTTAATCATTTTATCTTAGCGTTGATATGTTTTATTTTGACCATTCACTATATCACAGTGAGCCGTTAGGTGTGAGACAAATCTGAAAACTGATTGCTACAGAAATGAAAATGATACGACCAACAGAGAAAATGGCAAGTAAAAATTGCAATGCATTATTTTCAACAAACGTTCGAGATTTATCAAAATTTTATTGCACAATGGCTTGGATCAGAATCGTTCACTGCATTATTGGGAAAATTGCAGGTTCTCACTGATCAAAGCTCAATACGACAGATACTAGCATATCACCCTATACAAAAAGCTTCTCATAGCTTTTAATTGTGTATTAGAAGTTGAGCTTGGATATGAATTCAACAGAAATTCGCAGGATCTAGCTATGCAACCCCCAGATAGCCGTAGCGGTAAACGCGCAGCTATTTAGCAAGACCAAGCTGAGGGTCGTGGGTTCGAATCCCACCGGTCGAGGATCTTTTCGGGTTGGAAATTTTCTCGACTTCCCAGGGCATAGAGTATCTTCGTACCTGCCACACGATATACGCATGCAAAAATGGTCATTGGCATAGTAAGCTCTCAGTTAATAACTGTGGAAGTGCTCATAAGAACCACTGAGATGCAGGCTCTGTCCCAGTGGGGACGTAACTCCAGAAAGAAGAAGCTATGCAACCCCAAGAATCCTATAAGAATCTCCAGGTGTCCGTTAAGAATCTACAGAAACCCGTTAGAACTCTGAAGTAGCTCGCTTCCTATCGATCCACAGAATCTTACTTAGAGTTATTAGGATCTTGCTTAGGAGCCAGATAAGAATTGGCATCTACAAAAAAGTTTTCTAGGAATTTTGGGGATATCGCTTGAAATTTTAAGATTCCGCTGCGATATAACTGAAATTCTCAAGTTTCGTTCAAAATTCTCAAAAGCTCATGAGTGCTTTCCAGAGTGCCACTTGCAATCTCCAAATTCCGCTGGAAACCTTTTAAGTCTCTTCAATATCTTGCCAGAAATATTAAAAGTACATCTAGAAATCCACAGTATTCCGCAAGAAATTCGCAGGCCGCCTTAGAAATCTCAGGAGTTAAAAAGGAATTGACAGATTTTGCACTGCACCCCCAATATATATTCTTAGGATCTCGCAAGAAACCCCTAATATCCTATGGGAATACCCATATTTCACTTATTTTGAATACGCTGAAAATTCTCATAAGCTTAGAAAGCTCCTAGACTCAGCCAGGGGTCATCAAGATCAATAAACATTTTGATATCTTAATGCGGCAGGCATACTTGATTAAAATCTTGATATGGCACGCATTATACTCTAGCCTGAGCAAAACTGGAATAGAATGTTGGATCGTTTCTTAAAATAATCAAACACCATACAGAGTATCTATCGCATTCATCGCACGCTTTAGCAGTGATGGAAAGTGGCGAACGCTTCATCTGAACTGGAACAAAAACAAAACCGAACGCTCCCGAGGGTCAGAGCGCTGGCTTACTCGCATCTGTCGACTCCCGAGTAACTGAAGCAAAAAGTGATTCGCGAACGTGTTCGGAGCTGCTCAGAGTCATATTGTGCTTTTGGGAAAAAAGCTGCTTACCCTCCGTGATTTATGGTTTTCAAGGGCTTTTGACTACAAACTAGTAGTTTACTATCGATATGATGGTTATACAATTAATTTGTCTGTCAAAACCATAATAAATCACACCTTGCTTGGTTACTCGCGAGTAAACGCTCGCGAGCTTGTTGCTACTTCTTTTGACATGTTCTCCCGAGCAGACGGGTGCGGGCTTACTCACACCTAGCCAGATCCCGAGTCTGTGATGTTTGTTATGCGTTGGTATACACTCGTGAGCTGCTTTGTGATGCGAACTTTTCCAGCACTGCGCTTTAGGGGTCTATTTTACAAATTTTGCACCGCTCAAACGTCAAATTTGTGAACTCGTGCATCGGTCCATGGGAGTCGACGGGTGACATCTGGAAGATGCATGCTTACTTTGATCGACAGTGACTACAGATGAGTCACATGAATCTGCTCGATTTAAAAAATAGACCCCTTAATGACCTTATTTTAAAGTGCAATTTAGACTGTGTCAAAAGAACTACAATTTGCATAAATGACATATAATAACGCATAATCGCATAACTGTCCCAAGCGCCAATTTCATTATTTTCCCAGAAAAACCATGCAATTTGTACTTTTATTGCGCATAACGATGTAAGAAGTTATTTGCAAACATGTCTCTTCATACTCGTAGCTGCAAAAGTGACTTATACGCTTTTATGCAAAAAAAATCACATTTTATTCTAATGTTTCTGTTTTTAATACAAAATGTGAATACAATCTTGGAAACCACATATTAAATATATTATCTAAAGCATAAACTTGCTCTGGTGTAATGTCTGGTTGAGCCGAGACAACATAGTGTTGCAAGATTTTCGGATTTTGTATCACAAACTACTCATTTTCATACTTGTGGTGGTTAAGTAGTATACTTCAAAATAGTAAAAAATCTCGAAGAGTTGCAGGGAGTTGCAGCTTTATCTTTCAGACCACTTAGAGGACGCTCTAAGAAACATGTCTGTGCGTGGTTTGAGGTGGTACTCGGTGGAACTTTTTTTGAATCGATATTCAAAGTTACATATTAGTATTTCATAAGTTTGATTTCATAGCCAACTCAACGTGCCAACTTCTCATATTCAAAGTTAAAATTGGTGTTCTTATTACATCAAATATACTTTACCAACCTTCAACCATGCTCTCTTCTAGATTTTGATTGAATAGGTTGGTTTCAACACTCTCCGTGCTAGATGAAAAGAATGCTGAAAATATGCGACAAAATTTTGGTTCTCTGCTACTCCGACAACTGTCACTTTCGACGCTTGTTGTAGTAGTTTTAGTGCTTTGTATAACTTATGAATACTTGTTTCAATAATGGATGCTATCTATAAACACTTGTGGATACTTATTTTCGCCGGATAAAATTACTTGAAATTTGTCTATGGAGCAACGCACTGTGCGTCGTATCTCTCAACTTTTTATGGAATTTCATAAAATATGAAATGGAAATATGGAATTTCATAAAATAAATTACGTAAACTCGTATTTAAGTAAATTTCAGAATTGTTCACATTATATAATTCGTTAATTAAAAGAACAGTGAGCTGAACTGCCCATAACTGCATAACAGTCATATTCGACATTTTTGAAGATTTGGAGTTAATACCGTGGAACGTCGTGAAATCATCAATACGTTCGACTAACTTAATAAAATCTGTGTGATCTGTTCTAGGAAATTCGAAAAAAGTACCAAGCTGTTTTGTCGCATTGCTAAATATAACCGCATAACAGTCACGTTGATATTATACATGGGCCACATAAGGACTGTTCATTTTATAAAGTGGACACCTTGTGCATGCTGTATCTTTTTAATTTATCAATGAAATTTCAATCGGTTTTCTGCACATCGTTCGACTAGTATTGTACAATGTTGTGATAATGAAAATTCTCTAAAATAATTAAATTTCACATGAATATGGAACAACGATTGAAACGGACGATTTTTGGAGGTTATCAAAATCAATGATTGTTAGAAATTTGCTGGAAAATTCGACAATTTATATGTTTTATTTCAAAAAAGGCTTGTTCTTCGAAAGCATCATCAATCAGAAGTCTGATGGAAAAAATCAAGTTATTTTTGGAACAACAATTTTACAGATATAATAAAATCATTTTTCCCTTATATTTTTTAGAGAAAAATATTTAAATTTAAAGGGAATTGATATGAGTAGAATTTTTTGGTTAAAAGTAAGTCCTGAGGAAAGTGCTAATATAGTATTAATATGAAAAATAACTTACGCCTTCATAGAGTTACTTATTTAGTCCTCACGTCACATTTAAATCACAATAGAAACGCAATTGCTTTATTCTTAGAAGACCTTTCAAAATACATTGACAATCATCAAAATTGGCAACACTGCTGTAATAAAATCGATTTTGTTTTCCACATATTATTTTCATAATATGTTATTCTGAGATTACCAATTGAAATATTCGGAGAAAACCGTTTACAATTTGCTGTAGATCGATAAATATGCGTACATGATTTTAAAAGTATGAGACTTTTTAGTAAACCTACCATAAACAGTAAAATTTATACTCAAGACAGTGGTTTAAACTCACGATTTAGCTCTCATTCATACAAATATAGTTTCTTTAGTAATCCGAACTAGTTTTGAATACGCTTTTTACTTTTCTCTTTTGCTGGGAGTAAAAGGATGGTGTATCAGCAAATTTGGCCATAAATGGGTAAATTTCTAAAGTTACCTAATGTCAGAGAATTGTGGAATATAATTGTTTTTTTTTTTTAAAGCTATACCTTTAGTAGAATAGTAAAGGATACAAACATACAATTTATTCACAAAAATTAGGATTTTTGTTTTGCGAAAAAATAATGGTAAACTTTGACGAACAGCTTATCCTAGGAGTTTTTGGAAAAACTATATAGCTCTTCAACCAAAAGCATTTTCTAAGATCTTATATTTTCAGAGCATTGTAGAATAATAGTTGAACGATGTACTAAAAACCGATTACGATTTTATCAATAAATTAAAAAGTTATAGCATAAACAAAGTGTCCACTTTATAAATGAACAGTCCTTAATTAAGTGGTAATGAAATATCTATCAGAGTTATTTTCTGTCTGTTCACCCAATATGGGGTCTGCACAAATTATGTCACGCTCCAAAGGGGGGAGGGGGTCGAGCCAAGTGTGACAAGCCTTACAAAATTTTCGGAGGACTCATACAAAAAGTGTGACAAAGGGGAGGGGGAGGGGGTCGAAAAAGTTGAAATTTAGCGTGACATAATTTGTGTAGGTAGGTAATTTGTGTACCATCCCTATGTGAGATGAGCTGTACAAAATTTCAGCTTCATATAGGTATTGTTGAGTCCTCAGTATTCTTTTGAAAGTTTAGCTTATTCCCATACTGACGAAAAATGCACACTTTGTACCCCATTTACTCAATGCCTACTTTTGTCGAATGTTACAAATATGCAGTTATGGGCAGTGAAGAGGCGATACGAAATTTTAGAAGAAACTCTATGTGAGTTATGGACTTTTTGCTCCTCTCGTGTCAATGTTGTTTGAACAAAGATTTTTCAAATCTGAAGAAAAATTTCATTAACTGTATCACCAACCAGCATACTCAAGTGAACAGGTCATAAAGCCTGCATGCCTGAAAAAAAGTTAGATTTCTCGTTTGGCTGCTAATTTAGATTAATGACTTCATGAAGCTTGACGACCACACGGACATCAAGAATTTAGTAAGCTCATACGGTATTCCTAGATCTTGGTGAGATTTGGGGCAATATCGGCGAAAATTTCGCTCTGGATTGCGGTTAGCGTGAACCTGATTTGCTTTTCAAATGACTAAAACAGAAGACACAATGGGGTTAAAAAAAATACAAATTTTAATGATATGGAAAAACGTCAAAAAACGGATCTATTTTGTTATCAAAATCGGGGGATGTCAAAAACAAAGAATGTTAAAAACAGAATCCCACTGTACTTGAAAAAAAAAAAATGGAAGATTTCAGCTAATGCTTCCAAAACTCAACTAACTTATAATATTCCCACACTGCCGTGAATCGCAAGTCAGTCCCATCTGTAAAAAGTAGGCATTGAGAAAATGGGCTGTGAACGTTCTGAATTCGTTTTCCATACGAATATTCAAAAAGGTCTAGAAATTGAAACATGTTAAAATTTTAATGAAACTTTTACAATTTGCTTATTACTACGATATATTTCCGAGAAAAATAAAAAGATGATCAAAAGACGGTTCATATTTTGGTTCAACGGTACGAAAATCTGTGGTGGGACTGATATGCAGTTACTTTTCATTATAGGACAATTTGACTTGCAGTTTTTTCGTAATTTTTCCGAATAAATTATATTATCTCATAAGTGCAGCTGAAAGAGAATTGGAAGATTGGAAGATATGTTGAAAACTGATATATTGATATCTGGCGCGAAAGTGACGGTAGTGAATTATCGTAGGAGGTACATCAAAATTCAACCGGTAGATTTAAAAGCGAGCGTAAAAAAAAGGCACTCCGTGCTTGTGGCCACTACTGTGCGGAATCAGTTTTATCTGTATCTTCCTTACCGATACAGTTCTATTTTTAACTAATCTATATTTACATCTGCTTTCACTCTCTTCTGCTCTTTTGCTTTCACACCGAGCAGGTAGGAGAGTGCTCTACTGTTGGTCCAATCGATTTCCATAAGCCATAGTCCACTGCTCTTGCGGTGGTTCGTTTTGCCGTGTTCCTGAGTCGTTTGAGGCTAGCTGCCTGCGAAGTGGGTCAGTTTGTCTCAGTCACCATCTGATACTGACGGAGGATGGATGTGCTTCCCTATGCACGGTCCTCCGTGCGGCATCTTCTGGTGGCTGGACGGGTTATTTTTTGGAGGGGCTGGGAATTGAATCCATGACTTTCCGCTTATGAAGCGAAAGCGTAACCTCAAGGCTACGGCCCCCCCTAGAAGGGAACTGAAACACTTATGGTCCGACGTACAATTATGTTTAAGACATACATGAAACGAGTGAACGGAGTGATCGTTGTCTATCCTTCGAAAAAGGCACAATAAATGTGACCGAAACGTCAGGTGTAGAACGGAAATCCGTTTATGATTCCTACACGGGAAAAAATTCTGTGTGAAAATAACTATTTTAGCTGACTACACCCATTCTTGAAACTACCATGGAAATTAGACCAATTTACTATGTTTACGGTACACCCCCCGATTACTGGTACATTTGACAGAAATAATTTACAACAATCTGATTCCGACTACAGACATGGTAAAATCAAGCGCATTTCTGGTCTGCTGAAAATTGCCGGTGCGAGCGCTTAAGTTAACCCCCTAAAATGGTAGTTTTTACCGCACCAATTTTTTTGCGTGTAGAGATTGAAAGCCGAAAACCAAAAAACATAACCTCCATCACAGTCGATTCCTGTACAGAAAACTGAACTCAACTCAATTTTGACCAGATGGGACTGACTTCACGGCAGCACATGTACCGAAAGCTGTTCATTTGAAACCTTCAAGTAGACATGTTGGGGCTCAGATAGCCGTAGCGGTAAACGCGCAGCTATTCAGCAAGACCCAAGCTGAGGGTCGTGGGTTTCGAATCCACCGGTCGAGGATCTTTTCGGGTTGGAAAATTTTCTCGACTTCCCAGGGCATAGATTATAATCGTACCTGCACACGATAATACACATGCAAAAATGGTCATTGGCATAGTAAGCTCTCAGTTAATAACTGTGGAAGTGCTCATTAGAACACTGAGCTGAGAAGCAGGCTCCCAATGGGGACATAATGCCAGAAAGAAGAAGAAGTAGACATGTAGTAATTAGCCAGATGGAGTTAAGTATCTAGTATGCATGCTGTACCAATAGGACACCTGTTGTAATATCAGGAAGCAAATTCTGCAAACGATTCTGAATGATTTTGAAGCTCCTCCCTGGTATAGTATTAATGAATTACATAGAATATCTAATGTTTAAACATAGGAACGAATGTTGAATAAAATTATTAATAAAGTTAGTTAATAAAAAGTTTATAATAAAATAAATAAAGTTAAGTAATAATTAAAATCGTTGCAATCTTCTATACATGCGTTATATGCTTAGGTTAAGTACGGTTAAGATTATTGAAATCATTTTTTCTGTCATAAGAAAAGGAAAAGCTCTAATTTCGACCTACAAGAATTCTGTGCCAATTTTTGGATTTTCATACAAAGTAGGGAAAATCGTATGAATGGGTCGAAAATTGGTGGAAATCAACTCATCGTAAATATTCCGAACTGCTACGGAAAATGAAATTTTAATATGTTGTTTATAAAATGTTAATAAAAGCTTAATTTAGTTTTACCAAATTAGGATGATAGTGTTTTCTAACACAGAACACCTAAATATAAGAAATTAATGTAATGTTAGGAAAGATACTGAGAAAGGAATTGATACTATTTGATTAATTGATAAATTGATAAAGAAATATAGAGAAATTTACAAAGGTAACAGCAAACATGAATACTGCCATGCATAGAATAAAAGCATAGTACCAGGTGTATTGCCCTATAACAGTAATTTGAAGTGTGGCACACGTATTTACTTTTGTGTCAAATACAAACAATCAATATTTACCTATTATACATTGGGCATGTGAACCGTTCATTTCAGAAGTATTCTGCTTAACGACAGCTATATGCGCACCTATTGAATGCAATGTTCATAAGACTTTGATTGAATCTGGCTCTTGAGAAGCGTTTACGTCAAAACACTGGTCTACTCGCTGTATGCTCTGCAAATAGTAATATGTAATATTAGACATGAACGATATTAGATAACAGTCACTCTAACCCAAGCGCCAATGGGAATAACCGTTTCATCCTTCCCGTTTCAGTTCCATCGCTGTTTGATTTCATCAATCACATGCCGATGTCGAATGACTCCTCACTCAACGAGACCACACTCCTCCTGGACTGGGACAGCCGGGCCAGCATAGAGTTTCTCCGGAGCCAATGAAATCTCTTTCCCAGTGGTTGTGTCCTTACAACTTCGATGATGATCTGCCACCGGATCTCTCTCGAGTAAGTAGAACGTTTAAAACTGTAGATGCTCAGGACGATTTTACTGTTGCTGAAAACGCTATAACTTTACGATTTTCTAATATTTTCAATCAAAGTGCATATTATCTCATTCCTCCGAATCTTCTCTCCATGCACCTTTAAAGCATTAAACAGTCGCCTAGTTATAGGATTTTAAGCAAAGTAAAACATTCTAGATATTTAAGGGTTAAAGACGTGGTATGGTTAGAAATTACTAAATACTCGTTCTCATTTTGCGAAAGTTGAAACCGAACGGCTAAACGGAGCGATCATACTTCACTTCTTTAGCTGCCATCTACTTTTTTACGATATAGCCTACGTATGTAGCGAGTACTTCTTGCCATCGGTGGAGTACATCTGTGAAGATCTGCATCTGTCTGAGGTATGGCACAGCTCTGAGTGTATGTACAGTTGGATCACATTGAAAAATATTGCTTTTGAAATTTCAGGATGTAGCTGCAGCAACTTTTATGGCGACGGCAACATCTATGCGGAATTCTTCACAAACACCATCAGTACCTTGGTGGTCGATTCAGACATGGGCTTGGGACCATCATTGGGTTCCATGCTGTTCCCACACTTTGGGAGTTGCCGCATTAGTTGGTTGTTAACCAAATCGGTAAGTATTATCTTCGACAAATTGGACAAGTCTGATTGAGTTTTGAACACATCTACAGCACGTGAAACTTGATTTGGTGGCGTTAACACGCGACTCGATCATCGTCTATCAGTACAGAGCTCATGGTTTCTTGCCTTTGGGATGAACGAGTCTACTGGTATGAATCGCTCGTTTTCGTCGTTCTCTACGTACTATATTTCTTAGTCATGTTCCAAAACGATCGCATGAAGCGAATAGCAGTTTCCTTGATCGAAGATCGTTGGAATCTCTGCCGAAGGCTGGAGAAGAAATCTTCCGATGAACCCCAATCGGAATATAAAAACCATCGAAAGTACTCGATAGCCGTGCTGGGAGAGGCCATCAATACCAACTTACGTATCCCAACCAGTGATAAGGAAGCTCCTCGTATCTCGTACGATTCCAGTGGCGAATCGGATCAATCCGACGATAGCAGAATGCATCTGCTGAAGATATCGAAAGACTCGTGGCTGGGAGTTTTCTGGTGGTTTTACACCTGGCCTTTCCGGGTGATAGTCAACGTAACGATTCCAGATCCCCGGAAGCATCGTAAATTATATCCGTTGACATTCTTTATGTGCATAGCGTGGATCGGTGGTACAGCTTACATGGTGTTCTGGATGATGACGATCATTGGAAGTACGTTTGATGTGCCGGAAACGGTCATGGGACTTACCTTCCTCGCGTTCGGCGGATGCATGCCCGAGGCAGTTTCGGCCATTACGGTGATAAGAAAAGGTAAAGCGTCGCTTTTTGACCCCTGTAAGGCCGGTTCAAGAATATTTGTCCAAATTGCTTAGTAAATAACTAATAAGTATCTGGGTTTACTGCTATTCAAAAACATCTACTTTCATATCTTGGGATTTCATAACCCATCTTGACCGGAATAATTTCAACCATCGGGAAACAAGGTGTCCATTTGTGAGAGCATAAGAAACTGGTTGATTTTGGATTGCATGAAGTGAAATGTAAATGTGTTAAATGCAACATTAACAAAAACAAATTGAAAATAAAATACTATTTTCACCTGATGTCAACACTTCAATAACAACTGTTTTCATCTTCTGTTTTATTTCATCCAACAGGAAATGGCTCCATGGGCGTATCGAACTCGCTGGGTGCAAACACCCTAGCAATCCTGTTCTCATTAGGACTACCGTGGTTCATCCGGAATATGATGGAAGGAGGAGCCATCACTGGAGCTTACATCGAAATAAATTCCTATGGAATGCAGTATTCGGTTTTGGCTCTATTTCTAGCAGTAGGGATTCTCTATCTGGTGCTTTTATTTATCAAAGTTCACGCTACGAAAGTTGGTAGGATTAGCACTGTTGATTGCGTACTTGATCATTGTCTCTTTTATGATTCTAGTCGAATTAGATGTATTTTTTCCGTCGAAAAATATTTGTTGAATATACAATTTGTTATTATTTACGTTACCTATTGTTTTTATTATTGTTGACCAATTCCAAAGTTTCGAAAATCTACTGAGTGTGCTTTATTTTACGTCGGTCCGGAAAATCGGATAATTTTGTGAAAAATCAATCAATTTCTAAAAATGAGGTATTTTTATTTAATCCGGGCCTTTACAATGCATTCGGATTTTTCATGAAAACATCAATCAAACGACTGCCTAATTTGTCATAGCTCTTTTAGCAGCATTTTGGGACCGTCTACAAATGACGCAGCATTTTAGGGGGGAGGGAGGAGTCTACGATTTTGCTACGAACATTGGCGTAGGAACAGGGGGGGGGCAGGGGGCCTGGCTTCCTCCAGAACCATCCAGCCCCCCCCCCCCAGAATTTTTGATGATAATAAAATTAAAAAATTAAAAAACAAACAAACAATTTAACTTGCAGCAAAATCTTCTGAATCAATCTAGGTACATGACTCTTGTTATTGACAAAAATTTCTTCAGTTGTTACGTTATTTTATGTTGTAGAACACTATAGCGAGAAAACCTCGCTTGTCTTATACAGCATCAGCGTAATAGTTCTGACTTTGGTGA
>NW_018734790.1:0-2500 GCF_002204515.2 Aedes aegypti
TTCAAATCGATATTTTTCCTACCAACCGAACTAGGTCAAAAAACTAAATATGACGTTTTGTAGGGTAACTCATGGGCTTTCATTTGAGGTGTAATCCAAATATGCCGTTTCAAAAATTTTCGAAAAAAAATTTTTTTTCGGGGTAGTGTTAGAACTTGAGTTATTTTGCGAGTACCGCAACCGCCTTGTCTAGAGAGGTTGTATTGATGTTCTCTGATCGAGCTGAAATTTACAGGAGTTGTTTTCCTATGTAAAAGAATATATTCCGCAAAATTCCAGATTTTTATATTAGGGAGAAGTGGTACAAAATAACCACTAATGATTTAATATATAAAAACATACAAAATCAATTGAGGTGCTATAATAGCGATAGTAAAAATAAACGAATTTGCATGAAATTTGGCATGTTTAATTAACGTTATATGAACTTCAAAATGAACATGGTATTTGGATTAGAAAAATGTTACAAATTGATAAAAAAAAACTGTTTAATTTTTTTTTAATAAAATTAGTTTTTTTTTTCAAATCGACTTATATTTTTGTCAACCGAACTAGTTCAAACAACTTAATATGAAGTTTTGTAAGGAAACTCAGGAGCTTTGATTCGCAGTGTACCGTAGTGAATCAAAATTCGGACGGTACCAATATCCGGACACTGTGATAATATTTACCAATAAAATGCTAAATTGATAACATTTATACAACTATATTGAATGAAAAAATAGCTGTTTTTGTAGTTATTACGACGTATTGGCCTTTCGGAGGTCTGTTCAACAAACTCATCAATGTCCCAGATGAGATCAGCTCAAAGGTATAAATTTATTGGTTAGAGATAATCGTTATATTTTTATTACTTACATTTGGTCTCTTACTAGGCAAAGAAATTCAAATTTTTAAATTTAACATAGGGTAATTCAGGTCGCTATCTGTAATTATTCAGTTTTAATAAGCATATAGTAATAATATATAAATTATAATTCACTTAATAAACGATTTTGCATTCACATTGATCAATCAACAATGAGAAGGTATTTTTTTCAATTCTCATTTCCCCACTTGACATTTCTCCCATGCATTCGAGGGGCCCTTAGATGGAGGCAATCGTTGCAGCAGTAGTGATTGTAACATAATAATACACAAAGTTATAGTTTAAAAGTTTAGTGACACCACATTGAAAAAATATGCTGTAAATATGGTTTAAAAAAGTAAAAAGAGGCTGTCCGGAATTGGAGCCCAATGTTTTTGAATCCGGACATTGTATTGGAATTGTATGTTTGGATGCCGTAAGTACAAAATTTTCAAATAAAACTGGAATAATACTTTGAACATCATCAAAACATGAGTAATATGTAATAAGAACAATACTTTGCGTCGTTCATTGAACCTATCAGTAATGATTGCAGTTCAAACCACCAACATGTCTGTCCAAACAACTAAATCACAGACATTGCTTACACAATATGTGTTCATTACTATTCAAAAAGAAACCCATTTGGCAGAACTACACTTTTTGCAAGGGAAAAGTGGGTCAAAATGACCCTCAATATTTTTGTGTCGGAAAACACACAAAATCACAAGAACTACTGTACCGTTTAAACGGATTGTACTGAAAAATATGTTTTTTTTTTTGTAAAAAACACACAGTTTTCCGTGGAAATATGCAATTTTTAACAATCTTCGTCTCTCTTTTACTCTTTCGAGAAATTTGCAAACATCAAGGCTAGTAAAAGTCAAAATTCCATTCAAGATATAAACAGTACAGTGCCTCATAGCAGCCATATAAGCAGTCAGTCTAAACTAAGCTTAACTCAATTATATTTACAAATTGATCTCTAGCAAACATACCATCATACACACATACATGTGACCCTCCTAATCAAACCCATTAAACATTATCCAAATTAAAAAAATGCGGTAGTTGATTCCCATCCAAACAGCGTGAGAAGAAACAACGCTTACTACTGACCCGCTGAAGCTTCTAATGAAAACATTGGTGCAATGATTTATTGTTATCCACATCATCACTTTTGCAAGAAAGTGACATTTCTTTCAGATACGGCAGCGGCAACACGGTATGATATAATCTGTATTACAACTACCGACATGAGGCCTCCATACGCTGCTCATACCGCCCGGATTTTGATTTACCACGGTACACCGCGAATGAAAGCCCTTGAGTTGTCCTAGTTCGGTTGATCAAAAATAAGTCGATTTGAAAAAAAAAAAACTAATTTTACAAAATAACAGGTTTTTCTCGATTTGAAACATTTTTTTAACCAAAATGATCATTCATATAACGTAAAGTAAACATGCCAAATTTCATACAAATTCGTGCATTTTTACTATCGCTATTCTTCTTCTTCTTTCTGGCGTTACGTCCCAACTGAGACAAAACCTGCTTCTCAGCTGTTCTTATGAGCACTTCCACAGTTATTAACTGAGAGCTTTCTATGCCGATTGACCATTTTTGCATATGTATATCGTGTGGCAGGAACGAAGA
>NW_018734791.1:0-4500 GCF_002204515.2 Aedes aegypti
GTATTCCTGGAAACGTGGATCTGCTCATTGGGGCCAGCGTCTTCTACAACCTGTTGCGTGCCAAACGCATCTCGCTGGGTCCAACCAAGCCAGTTCTCCAAGAAACCGCTTTAGGCTGGGTAGTAGCCGGATTCTACGAGTCAACCAACGCCACGAAGGCGTCTCCATTGTGCTTCGTCTCTCAAGTCGAACCAGAAGCTGAAGCATCCCTGAGTCAGCTCGTCGCCAAGTTCTGGGAGATCGAGGATTTCAAGCCGACTAAATACCTTACGAAGGAGGAGAAGTTTTGCGAGGATCACTATGTTAGAACCACGGTCCGCGATCCCAGCGGGCGATACGTGGTGAAACTTCCGTTCATTCGAGACCCAGCGACGATCGGCGACACCGGCTACTCTGTATTGTCCCAGTTCACCACGATGCAGCGAAAATTACAACGCGATCCACCAAAGTACGTACTTTACCATCAGTACATGGACGCGTTCATCGCTGCAAACCACATCTCGAGAATTGAACTGGACCCGAATCATTCCAAGATCATCTACCTGGCACATCATGGAGTCGTCAAGTCCGAAAGCACTACGACGAAGCTTAGAGTAGTCTTCAACGCAGCCCAGAAGTCATCAAATGGCTTGTCGCTCAACAATCTGCTGGCCACGGGGCCAGTTGTCCAGGATACGCTCTACAACATCCTCATCAATTTCCGTCTCCACGCTATCGTCCTTACTGGAGACATCGAAAAAATGTACCTGCAAATTCGAGTCACAGAAGAAGACAGCAAGCTCATCCGATTGCTGTGGCAAGAACCCGGGCAACCGTTGGCGGAGTACGGTGTCAATACGGTCACGTTCGGAATGTCGTGTGCACCGTTTCTCGCCACGAGGACCTTGAATCAGCTAGCGGAAGACGAAGAAAGCAAGTTTCCACTGGCTAAGGAAGCGATCAAGGACTTCTACGTCGACGATGCACTAACAGGCGCGGCTACGAAGGAAGAAGCGATCGAAAAGAGACAGCAGCTCACCGACATGCTGAAGCGCGGAGGTTTCATCATCCGAAAATGGGCGTCGAATGATCCAGACGTACTGGCCGAAGTCCCCCCGGAGGATCGAGCGGTGAACCCCGTACAGGCTGTGGACAGTCAAGACACCATCAAAACTCTCGGCATCCAGTGGCAGTATCGAGAAGATCTTTTCACGTTCAAAGCTACGTGCGACCCCCTAAAGGAGTACTTCACGAAGCGAGAGGTACTATCCACGATCGCCAAAATCTACGACCCGCTAGGACTGGTTGGCCCGGTAGTCGTCATAGCCAAAATGATGATGCAAGAGCTGTGGAAGATGAAGATCGACTGGTCCGAACCACTGGCGAACCAATTCAACCATCGTTGGCGAACCTACCTAACTCATCTTAAGGACATCTGGCTGGTCAAGGTACCTCGACGGTGTATAAGCGTTCAGAACCCAGTGCAATACCACCTGCATGGATTCTGCGACGCATCGCTTGAGGTTTATGGCGCGGCCGTCTACCTACGATCAGTTGACGAGAGCGGCACGGTCAGTTCCCATCTCCTCGGGTCCAAGTCACGAGTCGCACCCATCAACCGGCCGCCATTGCAGCGTTTGGAGCTCTGTGCAGCAGCATTGCTGGCCGACCTCATCAAGGCGATTAAATCTACCATCCGCATCCCCATTCATCAAACGCTGGGCTACAGTGACTCAACAACGGCCCTGGCGTGGATTTCCGGCGATCCAGCGCGATGGAAAGTGTTCGTCGCCAACCGCGTAGCACTCATCAACTCCATCATTCCAGCGTCCGACTGGAGACACGTCCCCACGAAGAAAAATCCAGCAGACCTTCTGACGCACGGAGCAGCACCCTGCGTATTAGCTCAATCGGAGCTGTGGTGGTCTGGACCGAGTTGGCATCCCAGCATGATGGCAGAGTCACACCCAAGGCCAACGATCACCGAGGAAGAAATCATCGACAGTGAAGTCCGGAGAAATCCACCAATCTTATCATACCTCCTAACAACCAGCGACGTCATAGAGGATCTACTACACAAGCACTCAAGGTATTTGAAGCTCGTCAGAGTGGTGGCGTGGATCATTCGTTTCGGTCACAATTGTGAAATGGAACGTAGCCGCCGAACGGTAGGACCACTAACCGTCGAGGAGCTGATTGGGGCTAGAAACATGCTGATTCGCTATACGCAACATCAAGCCTACGGAGCCGAAATTACTGCACTCGAAAGCGGTCTTCCATTACCCGATCACAGCAAGCTTCTACCGCTGAGTCCCTTCATCGACAGCAGTCTCGTCAGGGTGGGCGGCCGGCTTGCTCGATCAAATTTGCCGTACAATGCGAAGCATCCGCTGATCATCCCAGCGAACAGCAGACTGGCAACAATCGTGTTCGAGCACGAGCATAGACGGAACCATCATCTGGGACCGACGTCACTACTTTCCGCAGTCAGAGCGACCTACTGGGTACCGCAAGGAAGACAGCTAGCGAGGAACACCGTCTGGCATTGCGTTCCATGCCATAAGCACAACCCAAATCGTGGAATGCTGCACCAAATAATGGGACAACTTCCGGCGCATCGGCTGAACCAGGCCCCACCGTTCTACATCTGCGGAGTGGATTATGCGGGACCAATAACGTTGGTGGAGAGACGCACCCGCGGAACACCATCGACCAAAGGCTACATCGCAATCTTCGTGTGCTTCGTGACAAAAGCGGTGCACATCGAGGCGGTGTCAAAGCTTTCCACACGAGCATTCTTGGCGGCCATGCGAAGATTTGTGGCCAGAAGAGGACACTGTGCCCACATGTACAGCGACAACGGGACCAACTTCGTCGGCGCCGACAACGAAATGCGTCACTGGTACCGGAAGATCAGTACCACCGATCACAACAATCGGTTGGCAGACTTCCTCGCAATGGGTGGAACCCAATGGCACTTCAATCCACCGGGATCACCGCACATGGGCGGGCTTTGGGAAGCAGCAGTTAAATCCGCGAAACATCACCTCAACATCGTGGCGCATAATGCCAAACTTACGTTTGAGGAGTTCTCTACCCTGTTAACCGAAATCGAGAGCATTCTAAACTCGCGGCCCATCTCACCAGCTTCAAACGATCCGAACGATCTCCAGCCTCTCACTCCCGGACACTTCCTACTCGGAAGACCACCAACCGCTACCAACGAAAACGATTACGACCCAAGCCCAGATGAGCCGTACGACGTCAGGTTTCGGTATATCAACGAGCTTCGACAACATTTCTGGGATCGCTGGCACAGGGAATACATCCCAGAGCTTCAGATGAAGAGCAAGTGGCATCGAACGACCAACGAACTACAAGAAGGAGACCTGGTTTTAGTCAAACAAGAAAGGCTAGCAATAAATCGTTGGATCCTCGCTAGAGTGCAACAGCTGCATTCTGCACCAGACGGAAACCCGCGACTGGCGACAGTGAAGACAGCGAACGGTGAAATCGTCCAATCCATCCACAATCTCAGCAAGTTGCCCATCAGGCCAGAAACCGAACCTGGAAAGTAAAACATTCGTTTTGGTGGGCGGCATGTTCTGGCCGAGCAGTTTAGGTCCCTAGAAAGAAGAGAAAGTTGAATTAAATTAAATCATTAAAAATCGATTAGCTACTTACCAACCAAATCATTCACATTCCAAATTGTTATGTTTGTTTATTTTCTGCCGAGTTGACAGTAGCAACATATGATTACGCAATAGTAGTAGTAGGCAATTGAGTTACCATCCACACATTAGAGCGTTGGCAGAACTGTGCCGCTGTAAAATCATTAAAACTTGCATACAAGTTCTCTAGACAGGGAAAGCAAATGTCAGTTCAAAGTATGTGTTTACATATACACAAATTGACCGTTGAACAATCATGATCACGCAAGCAAAAGAAAATTATAAAGGCTTTAGAAGACAAATGAAAGTTGAAACAACAGCTTTAAATGAAATAGATCTATCACAATAGGTCCCATATGAATCCATGGATGAAAAATGATATAAATACGCACCCCAAATCATGTACAATTCAGTTCAAAACCAGCATCGAAGTCGATAATACAATCTTGTATTCAAAGTGAATAAACCCATTTCTTATCATTTAAAACCGTCGGAATCGTCATACCGTACCGTATAGTCGCGCTAGTTCGGATCAGTGTCGAAATTGAAAGTCAAAGTTCGTGAAGAGATCGCTGCGAAAACAACTGGTGATCTTCTATTTTTAGGCAACAATGGCGCCTGCCACGTCAGAATGCTGACCAATGTGGGGTAGGGGGAGGAATTGATGATACATTAAACTGGCTCCCACAGAAGACCGTATATACCACTGCGTCTACGCAAGTTCATGCGGGAGTGAATGGGAAGGGGGTAAGGCATGGCAGAGAGGTTTGCTTTTTGGTTAGCAGACTGCCTATGTACCAGGCGTAAGGAAAGGCGTGCTATAATGATGAGATAGAGTTGAAGCGTAGGA